>NC_136069.1:315071115-315328615 GCF_964261635.1 Lissotriton helveticus | reverse complement strand
AGTGCAAGGATCGTTTACCAGGACTTGTTTGGATGGTTATGGGTTGGCGACCCCGCTGAGTGCCCGCCGTCGAGAGTGGCTCGAGCACAGCAAAAAGTTGGTGTTTGGAGAGATATATATCCTTGCCACTGCTTTCTCCCTCGCAGGATGCAGAAAAAAGAGCACGGACCACCAAGCTTAAAAATGCCTTCAATTTATTGCTGGTTCAGCTTACAAGCAAATGCAGGCAGCCATGACGCGTTTCGTCCCTACTAGGGGGACTTGATCACATGATATATATAATTTCTCACTCGAGGAATGCCAATCCCGACGCGGCTCTCATGCTGGGAATACCATTACTCAAGATAAGAGACGTGCTGGGATTGTTCTGAGCTGCCTGGTTTGTCGCTCAGACAGTACCAGGGATCCTGGGACTGTTCTCCACCCAGTTGTGCCGCACTGCTCGGGTTGGAGAAGTGCTAAGTGCGCATGTCGGTTTGGCAACCCTACGACCGTATAATTTGGGTCTTTCCTGCCATATAATTCCGGTGGCCCTGGATATATTCACCCAAATGCAAAAGGGTGGTAAGATGCATAGCGCCCACTGTACACTATTAGTTTTAAGTAATCACAGTTTTTGACAGATGTTTTAAATGAGACACAAGGAGGTAACATGATTTTCCCAGGATACTATTTCCTAGTTTCACATTTCCTACTAATCACAATTGGGGGACCAATTGTATTCCAATGGCAAGGTCTAGGGATGGCCCTGTCCAAGGAAACACCATTGTGTGGAATCCCTTGACCAGCTTTGAAATACAGTGTTCATTTCCAGCACATTTAGGTGAAGTGGTAAACCTAAGATTAGATGTAAACATGTTCCATAGCTAAACCATACACACTGGACCTAGTCCTGTGTCGTAGTCCTAGTGTGTAGGTGTGGATTCTCATCAATATGGGGCGTAGATGCTGATATTTGTCATTGGTATGTCAAATCTGAGCCAGCCCTGTTCTTCTTAACTTGTCTCTCAAAAGTGCTGTAGGCCTGTCAGCCCAGCCCCATTCCCCATGCACCTGTGTGTCTTCGATAGCAAGCTGACTTCAGGAGGACCCCCCTCCGCTTATCTCCTACGCGTCCAGGAACTGCGGCTCTTTTTCCTCCTCATCGGGCCGTCAGTGTCCTCTGAAGATTCCTGGTCACCTAGTTTGTGGTCCTTGCGGGGGGAGCAGGGTGCTTCACAGCCTCTTCAGTCCTCCCCGGGTGCCCATTCCCACGTGTCGGGCTCCTTGGCGCTCTACCACCCAAGCTCTAAAGCCTGCTCACCCGCTGGCTGGACAACTGGTGTTTTGTCTGACTGGGCAATTGGGCCATGCTGAGGCATTGGGTGAGGTGATACTAACATTTACCCAGCCCTCGAAGCAGCCGGTGCACTCCTAGACCTGCAGTACATCCCCTTGAATCCCATACTTGCCAATAACCGGAACTAGTGCTGAAAAGACAGTTTCACAATGGAAGTCGCGCAATGCTAATACATCGCCCATGTTGGAAAGTAGTAGGAAGCAAGGCGAAGTCACAATTCCCTGAAGTTGGAGACTGATCTTTTTCGCTTCCGCAGGGGTTTAAAAACCTGGCTTTTCCAGCAGTGATCAGAGCAGTCTTTTTCCAGTAGTTTGTTTGGCAGTTCTTTTCCTCTTTAGTCTGTCCCTTGGCGCCGGGAAACCCATTGCGGGTAGCCGGGCGCCTTATAAGTTTAAATAAATAAAATAAACAAATAAATAAATAAATTAATGGTATTTTGCTCTTTAGCATATTCACAGTATTTAAGAATGTAATTTAAAGCAGTTATGTTAACTTGAGTCGTAACAAATCTAAATAGCCGGCAAAAGTTTAGAAAAAATAGCAATGTCATTTGAACAAACTTTTGGCGATAGTGTAATTCTACTTTGTATTTCAGTACAAAGGTACTGTTAGAAGAACTTTACTGCGCGATCCAAGCGACTATAATTAATTTCAAAATGGTTGACAAGCTAACTAAGAGCCGCTCAGCATTTGAGAGTCTGACATACGTGACCTCTGTCCCGTAGACATAGAAGAAGAGTTGCATGGTTTATAAACAAAGACACGCAGTCAAGGAGGGGGCCCTCTTACTAAGTTTTTTTTTGTTTGCATGACTTTGTTCAGGAAACAAATAACTTTTACAGCCCAGCATTCGGTTCGCAAAGGCCTAGTTTGCGGCCAACTATACCATGAAGAGTAGAATTGCCATAATGGCAGTATAAAAAAATTATATTGTAAGAAATAGCTCTGTTCCGTTCACACAGAAACCCAATTCTATAAGCACAAGAAGGGACGGACAGCGGGAGGGAGGGCTGGGGGGTTAAGAAGGCACGACAACGGGTGGGAGGGCGGAGTTGTAGAAGGCCCCAAAGCTCGTTGTGCCTGCAGTAAGAGAAACTGGGTAAAGAAATTGGTGTCACGTACCATGTGACAACCGAAGTAAAGGGGCCAGTGTCCTTGGGAGGTGACAAATGAAGAGAAGGCGGTACTAAGAAGGGATTAAAAAGCTTATTTATGAATCAGAAGCCAGCATTTTGGACAGACAATGACGCAAGCCAATGGCAAATATGGGCGGAGAGTGTGCGGGGCTTTAATTCCCTACTCCACTACAGCAGATCGCCAGTGCAGCGCATGCGCGCTGGCTCAGGCGCGACCTAAAAATGGGAGTTTCTGTTACTGTATCTGCTTTTTAAACAGCTTCTCTTATTACCAAATCAAGTTGGCAATTTCTGGTGTACAAGACACATACAACTGTAGGACACAGTGATCTTCTTGATCACCAGTCCAGATCCCTCATACAGACCTTCCTTTTTTATCTGATGAATCTCAAAGTACAAGGAATTGTTGTACCCATGCCCCTGGGCCATTTCTTTCAGCTCATCCCTGTGTCTTGTCATTGGCAGCCGGACACATTTACTTTTTTTTGGTCTCGGCCAAGTGCATGCATCTCACTCCTCTGGTGAAACAGGGGTTTTGACACAGCCCAGGGTACACAATTTGTAGCTCAAGCCCGTGTCTAGAAAGTTGTAGCTCCTCTCTCTGGCTAACCTATCTCTCTAAGCCATCTCTCTGCTTGTCTCAAACAGTACATTCCTGCTGGCTGCTGCCTCATGCAATTATTGTCTAGCCAGGCAGATTATTTATTTATATCAAAAGCATGTCTGTCCCATCATTGTCTTAAAAGGACAGTTCGAGCACTGTGCAGAAAATGAGAATTCTCTGTTACATAGTGATAGGCAAGTAAATTATAGAATTTATAATTGTGTATCAATTCAGAAGTGGTGGTGAGCACGAGAACAGATAAGATTATACAATTGCATACCGCTGAAGGTGTCTAAAAATAGTTTACATTCTTGTTCTGAACTGTATGCTACTTGTGGATTGGTCTAGATTCACCTTCTGCAACACCTGCACCAGAGAACTTAAATAGAAAATTGTTCCGCAATCTAAAATGATGTAAGTTTCACTTGTAAGGCTTGTTTATCATATTGTGCTCCTTTTAGAGTGCTCTTATAGAATCTTATCTATACATACATGGTTTGGCTGAATTAAAGAGTGATTTGGGAGTCAACATAGCCACCTGAAATAAAACCCCAGCCTTCAGAGGTATTCAACAAATAAAAACCAAAAGGATGATCTGTAATTCACCTGAGATGGCAGATATCAGAATTCATTTTCTAGTAACCGTTTAGCAATACAAGACATAGAAGAAGACTGCTCTCATAAAACTCTCGGGTTTGACTTTATGCAGACCTCTTTAACCCAGGTCTAGACAGATCCCCTTGCCCTCTTTATCACTCTGCTCAGCCTCACAACAACACACCACAGACGACCTAAAGGAAACCCCAAAACTCTAAGTTCCTTTTTTTCTTGTCAAATCTGTTTATTAGCATTTTTAGAGATATTACAGCATTACAGTCTCACCCGGACCACTGGATTTTTATAGAGGAGCTCAACCATCTGTAGAAAGCCTGCGTCAAGGTCGTAGCGCAATAGCACCGCAGCCAGGTACCCCCACTCCATGCAGTCAAAGGCCTTTTCCAGGTCTATTATCAGGCATCCCGCCCTGGGCCATTCCTTTGTCGCTTCAGCTGCCACCCTAAAAAATGGAGGGAATTCACCTTCTTGGAGACCTTTTGCGTCCCAACGACTGGATGGTTCGATTGGATTTCAAGGATGCCTACCTGACAGTCCCTATTTTTCCTCCCCACTGTAATTTCCTGTGTTTCCAATGGCACAGCCAAACTCCTTCCTAGGTTTTGTGATCAATTCTGTGGAAACAACCCTAAGTCTCCCTTCCAGGAAGACGGAGAAGATTCGCCACGAGATTCAGCCTCTGACTTCCCTACGAAGCATAGCCACGGTTGTCGGGCTGTTGTCAGCCTCGATACAGCCCATCTTTCTGGGTCTGTTACACTTCCTGGCCCTTCAGAACTCAAGGCGTTTCACCTGCGCAGGGGCTTGTCCGACTCAGAGAGTTCCTCTATCCAATGAGGTCAAGGAACAGCTGCAGTGGTGGCTGGGAATGGGCGGGCCGTCTTCGGTTCCCTCCCCGACATGGTGATTGAGTCGGACGCCAGCCGTTCAGGCTGGGGTACACTTTCTTCTTTTCTACCCTCAGTGTACCCACTACCCCACACACCCACATGCACCATCCGGCAGTCCTTTAAAAGATCTCCGACAAAGTGACCCTTTTTGGGGGGCCCATAGGGAATTGCAGCGCCGGCCCTACGAGGAGAAACTGCCCAATGATGATGCATGACACTCCTTGGGGTGTGTGAGGGCATTATAGGACAAAGATTGTCTTTTCACCTTTTGTGGGCTCTACTTACCTAAGGTTTTCCTCTCTTTAATCATTTTCCCTTTTTCTTATTAAATACATGGGTGACTATTTGCACCTCAGAGCATGGGTGACTTTTTGCACCCTGCGTTAGGAACAGTGTCCCTTTTTGTGGTTACTCATCTCAACCACCAGCTTTCCAGGTACTTCAGCTGGAGGCCGAACCCGGGGGCGACATCCACCGATGCATTCCTTCAGGATTGGTCAATGGATGACTTTTCCCCCTTCGCTATGATAATGCGGTTGACAATGCAGGACTGTCGGCAGAGGGTGGAGTTGGTGGTGATCACCCCGGTCTGGAGAGCGCAAGCTTGGATTCCAGTTCTGATGGAACTTTTTGGGGCTTATCCAATCAATCTACCCGAGCTCACTCATCTCCTGCTTCATCCAGCGGGCAACCCTCGTCCCCTGATAGTGACCAAGACACTATCCCTGATGGCATGGAGGATTACCGGACTCTATGGCAGATCCCGGGACTTTTTAGACACGCTGCAGAGCTCCTCTCTCGGGCATGGGCAGACACTACCGGTCAGCCTGGACTCAATGGATGGTTTGGTGTCTGCAACGAAGTCTGGATCCTGTGGGGGCAGATGTTGTCCACATCCTTAACTTTATAGCCCATCTGGCTTCGGAGGACATGGCATACAGAACGATTAACACCTTCCGTTCTGCGATCTCGACAGGCTATTCAGTGGTGGCCTATCATCCTGTGGGAGATCGTCTGCTAGTGAGAAAGCTCCTCTGGGGCATTCGCCTTTGCCTTCCCCCAGAACCACGATATTCAATTCTCTGGGATGTCAATAAGGTCTTGCGCCTGCTATCTGAATGGCCCAGCAACAAGTACTTGACGCGCAAGCAGCTTTCTTCGAAGCTGACGATGTTGCTATGTTTGGTGTCCTGTAGATGGGTCTCGGATGTAAGGGCTCTGGACATTTTTGGGAGGTCCTTCACCCCGGATGGGGTCGTCTTCCATGTGTCCCGACGTACCAAAAGTCAGTCTTAGATTATTTCCTACCTGGCCTTTCCTGACTCTCCCAAGCTATGCATCATCAGATGAATCAAGGTTTACAAGGCCATGACGGAGGATGTCCGCCCGTATGGGGAACGTCAACTCCTAATTGCCTTGCGGAAACAGTTTCAAGCGGTCTCTTCTCCAAAAATTGCACGATGGGTCCGTTGGGTGATGATGGAGGCCGGCATCGATACCAAGGTTTTCGGGGCAAACTCTGTGAGAGGTGCCATGGTATCCAAGGCTTTCATGCTAGGAGGAAATCGTGAATGCAGCAGACTGGTCATCCGACTCAACCTTTAAGAGGTTTTACTTGAAACCAGTCTCCTCCATAGTGGCCCTAGTGGTAGATAAGCTTTCAACTAGCCTAATCCTCGCCTCCGGGTCTTGACATAGAATGAAAAATGTCCTAGCTTTCGTAACGGAAAGTTTTACATATACCACTGGGAATCGCCCAATCCCATATTATACCCTTATTATGCAGGGGTCAGAGCAATCCTGTATGGAAGAGGAGTAGGACTCCTGCTTCCCTCCCTGTGCGATGAATTTTATGAGCCCGTAGAGGCCTTGATTTTCAAAGCTATTTCTGACACCATGACGCCCCTTGAGCAGAAACTGCTACAGGTGGCACAGAAGTACTTCGAAATCCTCTCCTGGAGGAAGATTTACCTCAACCTCAGGGGCAGCCTGGTGCAGGGCCATCGAAAGCATACCATGATCAGGTGGTTGACCTTGATGGTTTTGACAGGCTTAAGCAAGAGAGCTTTTCTAACCCATACCTCCTCATCGGGCACAGACCATCATTTCACCCTCTAACACGGGGCCACAAACCATGCCTCATATACTGCTGGATCTCGCCCCCACTCCCCGACCCTCTTGATGGTGACAATTCGCAGAGGGACTCCGATGACGATGTAGGGCAAAACAGACCTTGTTGCCCCTCTTCAAATGCTCAGCCTCCAATCATTGATACTCCCAAGGCAGAAGGCCCCAACCACGGGTCGATATGCTAGACCCATAGAACATATTGTACCCCTGTTCTTGGGAAATGGGTCTTGGCTGAGAAGTATCCACTTACATTATTCCCCTGTACTTCTGAATGGGCCCTGACTGAAAAGGTATTAACTTATGTGGTGGGCAGGTTGCGTAAGTCCCTGAATAAAGAGATCCGCAACCACCTCAAGACGGAGTGCCCCCGTGTGTCGCTTGGCCGCATAGTAGCTCTCATGCCCCAGATCGACACCAGGATGGCCACCTTTCCAACCAAATATTCATGGGTCCCCATGAACGGAATCAATTGCTACTGGTGGACTTCTCCGGACACACTCCTGGATGTAACGGGTCACTTGTACAAGATCCTCAACATGGCTGAGGAAGCCAAGGAATTGGGGTTGTGATATCTCCCAAGATCTTATCCAGCTGGGCTCAAAGGGCTGTCCTATTCCTGGGCTGTGCCAACTGTACTGTATCAACGGAGTACTGCAGGCCACTTACGATCATGGAAGACCCTAAATTGGGGGGACCTGGCCACCTCTGAGGCAGTTCCGATTGCTCAAAGGGGTCTCTTTGACTATTTTTTAATCAAATATCTAGGCAAATTAGTGTCTACCTTTTAATACCTTGGACAAGGCTCAAGCATCGATAAAAAAAGAATGTTTGCCCCAAGGGTTTTCTCCGGGGTTGGCCGTGGCAGGGACGCTCAGCCGGCTGCTTTCCGTATCAAGCCTCTTCCAAAGGCCAAAGCCCCAAGTAGGGGCAATGTCAATGGCAAGACCTAAGCCGATACAGAGTTTTTTTCCCCCCTCATGAGGCAACCGTGCCAATATGGTTCCAGGAGAGGATACAGAGGTGGCCACAACCAGGGTGCCTGTTACTGTGAGTGTCCACACTTTTTCTCCACTCAAGACTATGGGGAAGTTTGGCAGGATTTGTCTGCAAGTGGCAGACATTTACATCGGATGCATCGGTCCTCCAGATGATAACAGGTTTCCTGATCGAGTTTTAAGTCTCCCTGTCCAGGCTTCAGCCGCATCCTCACTTACTTGTTTTCTCCAGACGAGATGCATCTCTGGTAGATGGAGACAACAAATCTTCTAGCCAAGGGGACCATAAGTCCCATGACCATCCATCCCAATTGGTTCCTCAGCAATGTGTTCTTACTGGAAAAGAGAGATGGGGGTCAGCCCCCTGTCATAAACATCAGGGAGTTCAACAAGTGGCTGGTGTTCCTCCACTTGAAGATGAAGAGGATAAATCTCTTAAGAGATCTGTTGTGCCCAAGACTGGATGGTCAGTTTGGACCTGAAGAATGCCTACCTTACAATCTCAGAGTACTCCGCTTCACTGCAGTTTCCTTCAATTCCAATGGTGTCACCAGACATCAGAGATGCAACTCTTCCATTCAGACTATCCTCTGGGTTCTTGATTCACCAAGGTTTTAAAGCATGTGATAGAGCAGCTCAGGGCCAGAGGGATCCGCCTTATTGCATACTTGGACGTCATCCTTCTCATGGGTCAGTTCCTGAGGAGACTGTCAGAACATCTCCGAACAACAGTAGACCTTTTAGAGTCACAAGGATTTATTGGCCTAGCCCTAATGTAAAGTCCCATATTTCTGTGGGTTGTGGTGGACTCCAGCCAGTCCCCCTTGAGTCTTGTTTCTCGGAAAATGAGGGTGAAAATAGAGGGTCTTCACTCGTCATCTATTCAACCCATTTTTCCGGGACACCTACATCACCATGCTCTCAAAAGGCTGAAGGCCTTCCACATGTGGAAAAGCCTCACATATTTGCAGGGGGTTTCTCTCTCAGTGAAGATCAAGGTGTAGATGTGCTGTTGGCTCTCCCACATGGACACCTGGAATGTGGGAGTGATTTTTGGATCCCAACCGGACCTAGTCATTGTATCAAATGCCAGCTAGGTAGCGAGATGAGGGGAATTATACACAGGTGGAGAAAGGTCAACTTAGGAACAAATGCTGCACATCAACTGCCTGGAGCTTCTCTTTTACAGTAAAAGATTGGACCAGGGACAAGGCCAACTGGTGTGTCCTGTTGAAAATGGATAACTTTACGGTTGTTCGATATATCTGCCCCTAGGAGGGACGAGGCCTCAGGCCCTCTCCTCGTTAGCCAAGAGCTTCTGGGATTACTGCCTAGCGAACCAGATTTCGGTGACAGCAGAACACTTCCAACAGACCACCAACAAAGTGTCAGACTGACATTCACACCATTTTCAGGATGTGAGCCTGTGGAAATTGGATCAGACTGCATTTACCTTTACCTTTTAGGGTAAATGTCTAATCATCCTCTCTTTAAGTATTCATCAGTCCTGTAAACCGCAATGATGCTGCATGGTTGGGTTGCATGGAGTGTGTGTATGGATATTAGTGGTATATTTAAATGGGACTTGTTCTCTGAAAGGTTCTCAGTCATACAGATGATTTAAATACGTTGGGCCAAGCAGAGTAACGGAGGGTGTCTGTGGTAAGTCATGGGTGGGTAGGTTCCAATGAAACCTGGCTCTCTATCATCTGCTCCGATTCCCTAGAAGGTTTATCGACAACAGACAAGATTTAAAAAAGATACATAATTGGTTTCTTTGAGAAATGTGGAATCATTTTCTTTCTTTTTATGCATTTGCATGTCTCATGATGTAGCTCCACGAGTATGCAGAGCTGGTGTTTGATTTGAAGAAATCAAGGAGCCTTTGTGGGAATCTAATAGAGCTCTTCGCAGATTGGTATTTAAGTGAGGTGGTTTTATAGACTCAGGATGGCTGAATTAATATTCTTATCTCCACTACCCGTTTCGGCGAAGCAAATAGTACAGGTTTTGGTTTGAAATTGATAAGTAAGGAAAGGTTAAGCTGAAGGATGAGAGAAGAAGACAGATTTGTATTCTAAAGGGTCTCATAGGAAAATCAATCATGGCACTACTTATGATTTGGGCTCAGGATTTCTGGAATGTAAGAAATATGTCAGAAATGTTCTAACTGGTCAAACCATGCCTTCTTGCATTTTGTGCCAGGGTGGATACTGACAGTCTATTTTATGGTACCTTAGTTGACTCCTATGGAAACCGCGACCATGGAAAATCTGAAGACACTGGGGTGTTGTAGTAAATGTCAAAGTAGTCCTGGAAAAGGCGATGAAAATAAAAAAACAGGCTTCTAGTGATCATTTTGAATCTCAAATTACATCATATATACGTGAGAAGGCTAATGTGTAAATCATGTCTCTAAATGAGTTCTTAAACTGTCTTTAACTGTCAGGAGAAAGAAACTAGTGGATACATTGGTGACTAGCAGGTCTATGGAAATAAGAAAGGACACATTTCCACCCACTTAAAAGAATGCCTGAAAAATGACCTACTTCTGACTCAGTTTTTAACACACCAGGATCCTATGGCCCCATGGCTTAATGACCTAGGGCTCTCTTTTTGCCTACTTCTCTTTTGGCAATTGGTATCTGAATTTCGACGTCTGAACTAATATTTAGTAGCATACCCCTTGTTACAGTTTGGTCTGCTCTTTGTATGGTAACTAATTCGTTTCCTCTCCCAACTCACTTATGATGAAACGTTTTTGTTTCTTTCGCTTTTCTTTGGTGAAACAGCTCATCACAACCTCTTGTACGAATCATAATTTAATGACATTGTACTTCACTGCACTTTATTACCCCCTTCTTATTGTCTGACTCTGATATTAATTAATAATTTGTAGGTGCGCTTATTCCTTTCAAATTAATGTGTATATAAAATCTGGAACCAAGTCAAACCACAAACTGGATTTGAAAATATGAATATGTTCCTCTGGGAACTTATGTGATCTACAACATTAGCTTGTCCTGCACGCTTCCTGTCCTTTGGTTTATTGTTTGCGGGTGAACAAAAAAAGCAATTCAATCTGACCCCTAAAGCGATCCATTTCCGATGTATTTATTTATTCTTTTCTTCTTTTTTTTTTTTAAATTGAGATACAAAGTTCCTACCTGTTGAAAAGATCGCTTTGTGTAACTGCATTGTATTTGCTATTAACTCACCTTAAAAGGTTGGTAGAAGATTAATTACAGTGTTGTATTCTGGGTTTCATATAGGTTTTATATATTGTAATTTCAATAATATGAAATTGGGCATTTCAGGGTGCTGTCTTACCCGGTTTTCAATATTTATTAAGAAAGTATGGGTGCATAATAAAAGCTCTGCTTTTTAATTTATATAGGGATATGTCTGTGACCTTCAAAGGACTGTACTCATTCCTCCTAAAGTGTTATATTTGGTATGGTCTTTGATAAAATAGGGACATAATAATGTAAATTTCTCCTAAACACCTTTGGATTTGCAGAGAGTCTTTCGAATTGCTGTCACACATTTCCTTATTCTCTAGGTTATGTAATTCTGGATCTTTTCACACAAGAACATAGACATCCCCAGGCTGTTGTCTGGGAATTTCTGAATGTCATGAATAGCATTGACTCATTCACTTACACAAGTGCCGTTGAGTGGTTAGCTATGATACCGGACCCATAGTCATGAGTGTTTCATGAGACTGACACCGCTTTGAATTGCATCTGTTCTGCCACTGATGTCCACTGTGGAGAGCACCCGATCTGGATAGAATCTGGCCTTTGTAGTGTTGCTCCTGCATTTTGCAAGGGTAATTGAGTGCTATACTATGCAGAAATGTGGAAGGGAGGAAGCTTTCCAAACTTTAATTATGGCTAGCACTCTCAAAAACAACAAAATGTTCTGGCAGATTGTTAATTAGAATAACTTTGATGATTCTCATAATAAAGACTTTGACACAGTGATTAGTCCAGATGACTGGGCCAGACATTTTACTCAAGTGTATTCAGTGTCTGCCGCTACTGAGGGATCTCACAGTATTGAGGTACAAGATAAACATTTTGTTGCATTGAACACTCCTCTTTCTTCCTTCTTCGGGGTAGATATAACTTTGGAAGATATTGTAGACGCTGTCGACGCAAAACTCCAGGGCTGGACGAAATACCCAGGGATCTCTTTAAGGCAAGCCTTCATGGGCCTCCCTTATGACCAATGTTTTTAAAGCCATGCTAAGCACTGGACTGCCTAAAGCTTGGTCACATGCGACCATTTGCCCATTTTCAAGAGAGAATGCAAAGGGAATCCCCGTGTTATTGCCCCATGTTATTAATTAATTCTACAACAAAAATAATGGGCAGGATTTTATCAGCGGGGTCTTTAAAACTTGGGCGCAAGAAAATATTATCCTTTCAGAATTTGTTTGATTTTCGCACTGTCCTTGGGACAATCAAGCAATGTCTCAACCTTTGTCTCCTGATACATAAATATACTATTGCCAAGGAAGGCAAAATATATCTAGCTTTTATGGACCTCAGTTCAGCATTTGATTCTGTCAACCGATCCAAACTCGGGGGTATTGTGACTGAATTTGGGGTTGAGACTAGCATTGTTAATTTCCTGAGGCAACTACACTCTGAAATATCTGCCAGTGTCAGGTTTCGACCAGGCGGGAAGACAACCCAAGCCTTTAGCCGAGCTAGAGGTGTAGGCCGTGGTGGCATATTGGCTCCTTTTCTTTATACATTAAAGACCTGGACAACTGTATGCTAAACTATAACATTGACTGTCGGCAGGTAGGCGAGAGTTGTGTCCCGGAGTTGATCAACACTAATGACAGTTCTCTTAGCCAGGACCGCAATTGCCTCCAGCGCTTGTTAGATCAGCTTTGTATTTTCATGGCTAACCTGGATCTCACATATAAATCGGGGGAAAACGCACATTATGATCTATGACTTCCAGAAGAAGAAAGATAGCTCTTTCATTCTCAACAATAAGACAATTAGTACGGTCCCTTCATACCCATATCTGGGCATTTTGTTTGACGATAGACTTATATGGGGGCCACTGAACAGGGCCAAATTTGCTATTTTGTGAGAAGTACGGAGGCTGCCTTTAGCGTCTCCTCTAGTCTTGGCAGCAGACCTGTGAGGGAGCTTATTACAGTTTATAATGCAAAATGTCGCTCCAACATTACCCATGGGAATGGGGCTGAGGGGCATTAGGGGATTACCCACGGCTTCAGAGGGTCGAGAATGGTTTTATTGGAAAGTTGTTGGCCATATCAAAAACTATCTGTACCCATATTTGACACTCAGAAGTGGGGCTAGATTATATCAATGTTCTAGTCAAATTACAGCTATTCTTATTGTGGCTAAAGGAGGCTTCCTTCAACTAGTCAATTTTAGCTGACTGTTTTAAATTAGACAATTGCTTTTACAGATCCCTTGGCTGTCGTATATTTATAACACTTGCAGCAGCCTGAATCTATCTGATCAGTTTGATAAACCAGAAACCTTTTCCTCCAGTTTTTCAAAATCTCTAGAGGCAACTTTTGTGACCGAGTTAGCAATGCAAAGCTGCATAGTGTTTCTGAGGAAACTACAGTATTAACTTATGATTTGATCTGCACTACTCCCGGTATTGAACCATTTCTGGGTCTCAGACAAGAACCATAGATTTCTGCTGACCAGGCTGAGGTTGAATGAACATTTCATACCAATTGGTGGCCTACCCAGTGCAGGGTACTTATTCGAACAAGCATTTGCAATGCAATAGGTCTCGCATTTGTTAAAGTTAGAGCCGTTTGTGTTAAAAAATTACAATGTTTTTGACTTTTGTTTTTTTATTTGCAGTGGAGTTAATATATTTCCATTGCTCTATTTTGACTGGTGTAAAAAAGCAAACTTATAAAACATTGTCATTTTCAACGCCAAGAGCCCCAACTTTAACAAATGCGAGACCTATTGTACTGCAGATGCTTGTTTTATTAACTTTCTCACTGGCCTTTTTGGGTTCAAATTGCATTTATAGAGCGCCTACTACCCCATAGAAGGCGTCCTTTGTAACAGCAAACACATCTGAAAAATAAATATAGCTAAACCTGCACACACTACAATTAGAATGTAAAAGCTTTATTTACTATTCACCCTTGTTTACCGTCATGAAAATGAATTTCAGAAAAAAGACCCACTCAATCAAATGATAATTTATAAACAAAACGGCTAACAACAAGCAACCAAAAAATATACGATGGAACAAAGGATATCTCCGGTGAATTTTTAGCTACAAAACCAGTAAATCAAAACGCAGTTAGCAAATTATGGGAAGACCATTAGGGACCCAGGATATCCTTTAATTAGTTGATGAGCTGACTATTAACGAAAAAGGCAACAAGTGGGGTGCCCGAAGCAAACAAATACGGAACAAGTTCTTTAATTAGTGTCTGAGACGTTGCAAAAGATCGAAGCCAGTCTGTGAGGAGAAACTTCCAGGCGGTAGTCAGGTTGATTGTTTCCTGCACACAATCATTTGGTCCTTTCATGGTACTGTCGGGAATGGCTTCTCCGAGGTGGTGTTTAAATTTGAAAACACCTTTCGAATTCTATCATATTTTATGTGGTTTGTTGTATAATTTGGCTTGTGCGTGAGGCTGTAAGAGTCAAGGCAGACCCTTGAATCGGCTAGCCCATTTAACTAGTTGGCTCACCCATCTCTAAAGCTAGGTGAAGGACATCTCATAAACTAGTTGCTAGTGCACACATGCCATCTTTGTGTCTACTGATTTACTTTTTAAGTCTTTGGCCTCTCTTTTCATAAACATCTGCCAAGTTACTGACCTTCTCCCGGTCTCCATGCACTGCAGAAGGAATACATAACAAAAGACAAGGGCAACAATGGGGCAGTGGAGGAACAAGCCAGATATAAAATAAAAACCTTAACACCTACCCTGCAAGTTACACCTGTATTATAAATGGCTGGATCTCATAGAGGGAGGCGGAGGCCTCTTTGCCCGGCTAACTCATGATGCACACCAACAGAGAAAGAGGCAGTGGTAAACATAGAAGATGGACACCGTGGGGGAAACATGTCTGGAGTCAAAGCATTAGAATGTTTTAAAAATTAGCAATTTAATTTTTTTTAATTTCTTTAAATCCTCGGTTTTCAGTGCAGCACCCGCGGGTAAAGTTGCGGATCTGTTCCTCTAATGACGCTAAACTGCGGATTCACCACAATGTAAAAGCAAGCAATATGTGCAGGAAAGAAATAAAGTATATTTTATACTGTTTCATATATGATTGCCCATGAGGAACGCATGAATTAGCAGCCTCCTACATTATTAGCAGGAGCTCCACCGGCTGATTACCTTCAGGATGTTTGTGCCCGGCCAGCAGGGTCGGATTGGGATCACAATTCGGCCCGGGCACTGACGAAAAAAGTGGCCCACATTCAAGAGGCGTGGCCCATATTTAAGGGGCGTGGCCCACATTCAAGGGTCGTGCCCTTTCATGAAACACCATTTGCACAGACAAGGAATGAAAGTGGGAGGATACTGTTCTTGCACAGGACACAGGGCCAAGGTGACAATGGCCTTCATGCTGAGCAACTAAAAAAAATAGCAAGGCCCCTTTCTGTCACAAAATTATTCCAGCCCTCCAGCACAGGAGCACCTGAAAAGCAGCAAAGCCCCTGCTATTACTAACCTACTTAGCCCTCCCCAGACCTTCAGCTCAGGAGCACATGAACAGAGGTAAGGCCCCTGCAATTAGTAAATTAATCAGCCCTTCAGGTCTCGGGAAAATGTCCTGGCAGGGGAGCACAAAACACAGCTTTCTGGGTCATCCAAGGTAGCCAGGTAGCCTGGGGGGAGGCTGAGGTATGTATGTATGTATGTATAGGCATTTATATAGCGCACTACTTACCCGTAGGGTCCCAAGGCGCTTCGACCGCTGCGAAACCCTTCCTGGCTTCCCTGAGAGATGGTCCCTTAATGGGTATCTCCAGGGTGAGACCAGGCATCCCCGGCGGTCTGGTGGGGCCGTTAGTGAAGATGAGGCAAGCTAATGCCCAGAGTTGCCGAGTGTGAACGCTGATCAGAGTGGGCACCGAGGCGAGAGAATTATCGAGTCCGCTGACCCTGGTCCAGAAACCTGCCGCGCCGGGAATCGAACCCTGGTCCCGGGCCGTCCTCTGCTCTCGGGTCTGCCGCCTCTAACCAGTGAGCCACACTACAAGCTGGAGCATGGGAAGTGCCTTCCCAGTGTGTTCTGGCAGTTTGAGTGTTTACCATTTACTGTAGTATTACCCTTGTACTTGTGTATGGTACCCTTTTGTAACTTGCACACGTCACTTTTCTCTGGTATCACACTATATGCTACCTCTCACTTTTGTTTGCTTTAGATACTTGCACAAGTGCCACCATTGCCTACGTAACGTTTGTTCTTGTGCTGGAGTGTCTGCCATTTATTGCAGTATTATAACTCTACTTGTACTTTGTACGCTTTTTTAACCTGCACACATATCACTTTTTCCTCCTGTAATGTACCGATTGCTACCTCATGTATTTTGGTTGCTCACTATTGTCACTTTTGATTCATGTAACTTAACGTTTGCTTTTGTAATTTGTCCACTTGTAATTTTTCTCCTCATGTATTATTGCCGTTCCTAGTGTGAAGCGCTCTGACACCTTCAGGTAAAGTCCACGCTATATAAAATCGCATAAATAAATAAATAAAATAAAAAAAATTCCAAACATCACCTGGCCCCCACAGCAAGACCCATTCTTCCTCGCCCACTATGCCCTGAATGTGAAGGGCTGTGGGCGAGGTGTTAAGACTAACACTGTTTCTCAGCTGCGTGGGCCCCAGGGGGGCCGAGGTGAAAATGGCTGAAAGGCCTGAGAAACACCTGGCCCCCAGGGAGGGCGATTCTTGCAAACAATCACCCTCCCCAGCCCAGCCTCAGCTTGATTGCTTGGCAGGGAAGGGGGGAAGGAGAGACCACACAGCTGACAATCGCTGTCCGGCCGTGTGCGAGGCTGCTTTCATTTTCTCTGTCTGTCTCCGTGCACTCTGTGGGCCGTTTTTTTTCTCCCCTTTTCCTAGTCCACTCTCTGTGGACTGGGACAGGGGAGAAAAAAACGGCCCACAGAGGGCACTGAGGCACCGGCCCTTCGGCCCATGCCCGAATGCCCGCCTTGCTAACCTGCCCCTGCCGGCCAGGCTCTGTGCAGCCTCTCCACTGTCTGAGCAGCACCTGCCTCGTACACCCCGGGTGTCTTTTGCAAAACAAAGCTGCCGGTAATTTTGTCCTGAATCGCTGGCACTTTATAACTTTGAAGGTCGGATGCAGATGCACACGGCAACCAATTAACACGCACATTTAAAATGTTATCGGTCTCATATTTGTAAATGTTAGAGCGCCTAATGTCTCCAATCAGGGAGACGTGGGTGTGAAAGCCAGCAGAACAAAACAAGTAACATGGTAACTGTTCTTTTATCGGTTGTATAGACATGCAAATACTGAGCCAAGAAGAGACAGTTTTCCATTTAACGCACTAAACCAGAACCCGCTGTCCTACTAACACTGGTTAAGATGGGAAAGGGGCTTATATGAAATCTCGGACAGTACTATCCTCAAGGGCGATTATCATTTAACAGTTAATCACATTAAAAATAAGATGCAGCTAAAATAATGAAGTAAAGACATTGTTTCCACCAAATGATTCCAGGAAGTAACACCATTAATAAATCAACACGCCACAAGGCACCCGTCCAAGATACATGAAATGTCTAAACCTCTCCCCTGGCGTTTTTTTATTTTTTAATGTCTCACATTCTCCTGTTTCTGGAATATATGAGCGAGAACTTCTGCATACTTGTGGGAATATTCACTTCCCTCTGGTGCCATCCGACTCCTCCAGTGATGAGACAGAACGGGGTGCAGCTGACTGGCAGCTGGACAGATTCTCAAAGGCTTTCTTCAGGTTATCTTTGGAGAAACCACCAAGCCTCCAAGGACCGGACCCAACCACCTTCGATGCATCCTCCTCAACACCCGCTCCGCACGCAAACACGCAGTCGAGCTCGGGACCTTCTCAACACCTCCGCCCCAGACGTTGCCTTCCTGACCGAGACCTGGTGGAACGACTCCTCGGCACCTGACATCGCCACAGCCATCCCATACGGCTACAAGATCTCCCACAGAGACCGTACCAACGGAGTCGGAGGAGGAATAGCCATCGTCCACAAGTCCACCCTCCAGGTCCACACCCTCGCAGACGACTCCGTCATCTACGCCGAACACCTCCACTTCCGGATCCACACCGACCCCAACACCACCCTCCGAGGAACACTAGTCTACAGACCTCCCGGACCATGGACCCTGTTCAGCGACTCCATCTCCGACCTCGCCAGCACCCACGCACTCGCCTCCACGGACTACATCCACCTCGAGGACCATAATTTCCACCTCAAGAACAACGACGACGCCAACTCCGCTACCCTTATCGACAACCTCGACAACCTCGGCCTCAGACAGCTCGTCACCGAACCCACCCACGCCGCCGGCCACACGCTCGACCCATTCTTCTCCACAAGCACCCACATCGCCTTCAACAACACCACCGAACTCCACTGCACTGACCACCGCTGCATCCACTTCACCTTCAAGAAACCAACTACGCACCACCGCACCCAACAGCTGCCCCGATGCTGCTGGAGCAAGTCAGTAAACCATATCACAAAAATCGATACGCACTAAAAAGTCATGAATTAACTGGAACGTTGGAGTTAATAAATCCATCCTGGAAATTGTGCCCACTGAACCTACGACTGGATTAAGACTGTTTTCATTATTAATGTGTTGTTAATTTTGCGTGCTCAGAAGAAATTCTGTGCTTCAAGTGTGTCGAAACCGGTGTGGGGACCGATTTGGGGTTCTGGTAACCAACTCCCTATCTTCTTGGAGCACCACTGATTAACTATTTGCTTGTAACTTTCCCTGTTTTGCTGTGCGCCTGTATTTCTAAACTGGCTACCGCATCTTGGTTAGATCTTCCTTCATACCCACCTGGATAACAACGCACACAACAGCAAAGAGCTTTTCAACATAGTGAAGGAACTCTCCAACCCCAGCGCCAACATCAACGACATCCCGCCCTCGCAAGATCTGTGCGACTCACTGGCCACCTTCTTCCTTCGCAAGATCGCCGACATCCACGACAGTCTCAAAACCCCGTCCGCTCCGACCACGACAGACCCCACCCCGAACGCCACCTGCACCAACCAGCTGACCTCCTGGTCCCACGTCAATGACGACGAGACACGCAAGGTCATGAACTCCATCCACTCAGGATCTCCGTCTGACCCATGCCCGCCCGCACCAGGTCTTCAACAAAGCAGACTCAACCATCGCACCGCAACTATGGAAGGTCATCAACATCTCCTTCGACACAGCGACATTCCGGGAAAGCTGGAAGCACGCCAAAATCAACGCCCTCCTCAAGAAATCCAAGGCGTACCCCAAAGACTTCAAGAACTTCCGACCCATCTCCCTGCTCCGCTTCCCGGCGAAGGTCATCGAGAAAATCGCCAACATACAGCTGACCTGCCACCTCGAGGACAACAACATCTTAGACCCATCCCAGTCCGTATTCAGACGAAACCACAGCACCGAGACAGCCCTCATCGCCGCCACAGACGACATCAGGCGCCAACTAGACAACTGTGAAACTTCAGCCCTCATCCTCCTGGAACTGTCAGCCGCCTTCGACACAGTCTGCCACCCGACGCTGAGACCACGCCTCCAGGAAGCCGGAATCCAGAAGCCGGAAGGACCACGTCCTTCCTCTCTGGCAGAACCCAGAGAGTCCGCCTCCCACCCTTCCGATCTGAAGCCACTGACATCATCTGCGGCGTACCCCAGGGCTCATCCCTCAGCCCGTCCCTGTTCAACGTCTACATGGCCCCCCACGCACAAGTGGCCCGCTATCACGACCTCCACATCATCTACGCCGACGACACCCAGCTCATCCTCTCCCTCACCAAAGACCCACACACGGCCAAAACCAACCTCCGCGAGGGAATGAAGGCCGTCGCCGACTGGATGAGGAGCAGCTGAACTAAACTGAACTAGGACAAGACGGAAGTCCTCATCCTCGGCACCACACCCAACCTAGGATTCATCCTAGACTCCTCCCTCTCCATGTCAAAGCAGGTCAGCACCATCTCCTCCTCCTGCTACAACACCCTCTGCATGCTTCGCAGGATCTACAAATGGATCCCTGTAAAAAGGTCAGGCTACCAACCAGAATAAAAGATCCTTAAGTTTTGCCCGGCGATGTCGCCTCTTAAACCCACAAGATATTAACCAATGAAGAGGCAGGCGCTGGAGACTGGAAGGCAGGAAACAAAGGTTTTATTCTCTCCGGAGGAGAAACACATCAGTTCGGACAGCAAGTATCGTCACGAGGTGCTCTGCCCGCATCTCTGAGGCCTGGCCTCTTATACACAGGTTTATTGCTTTATTACATACAACACATTCTTGGCAATGCTTTGATGTACGGAAAGACACTCTCGGAATCCCCGCCCCAAGCCCGTTCCCACACACATATACAGTAGGAGTCCCCACCCCGGTCACAACAGGTGATGATTATCGCGCAGCTGGACATTCCGCCGATTCACGGAATGTGGGAGGTTTGATCGGATCTCATAGGGTGGGGGCTTTGATCAACTCGAGGGCCCTTTAATGGGGGAAGCTTCCTACTGTACGGGGGGGGGGCAATAAACAGTATCCGCAGAGCTAGGTGGCGGCCTGGGAACGAGGAAGACAAACGGGCACACAGGAAAGGGGGTTTGTATCAAAGGGCCTGGGACCATGAAAGGAGTGAAGGGAGGTGTCGCGCTGGGAACAGGATGGGGTTCCGAGGCAGAGCTGCGCTGAAGAGGGGTTTATGACTCAAGGCATGTGAGAGCGGGGGGTGTTGTCAGCGCGCGGGGGGGGGGGTGCCTGCGAGGTTGAGAGAGAGAGAGAGACGCGCTGGCTATCAGCGAGGGGCAGGGAGGCCATGGTGCTCAAAATGGCTGCCGCTTACGTGCACGGATGGGTTCAAGAAGAGCAAGATGGCGCCGATAATGTTGACGTTTGCAGCCTAACTTTTAACATCCCGAAACCAGAAGAACGGTGACCCAAGCCCTTGTCAGCAACAGGTTGGACTACGGCAACGCACTCTACGCAGGAATCCCGACCAAACGGCTGCAACGCATCCAGAACGCCTCCGCCCGCCTGATCCTCAACATCCCTCCCACCTAAGAGACCTGACCTGGCTCTCCATCAACAAGAGGATCACCTTCAAACTCCTCACCCACGCACACAAAGCACTCCACAACACCGGACCAGCCTACCTGAACATCAGACTCAACTTCCACACGCCCCCCAGCTCCGCTCCGCCAGCCTCGCCCTCGCCGCAGTACCGCGCATTCAACAAACAACCTCCGGTGGCAGATCCTTCTCCTTCCTCTCCACCAAGACCTGGAACACCCTCCCCACTCTTCTGCTGCAGACCCAGGCCCTGCTTACCTTCAGGAAGCTCCTCAAGACCTGGCTCTTCGTGCAGTAGCAGCACCCCCTCCCCTCAGCGCCTTGAAACCCTCTCGGGTGAGTAGTGCGCTTTACAAATTCACTGATTGATTGATTAATTGATTGATTGAGAAACCAAAAGCGTTACACATGAACCGAATCCCGTTGTCAGATTTCACGTGGAGAGGTGGTGGAAAAAAATCGGAGATGCGGAGAGTCAAATGTATTCTCGCACACAAAGCTTAAGTGTTTACAACCATCTCGGCGATGTAACGCCAGAATCACACAGCTTTTTCCACTCTTAAATCACACTTAGGACAGCATGATGTTGGATCCAGAGTCCGAGATCCCTAATCATGATCTATCTATTGAAGTTTTCAGATATTTTCGGACCCTAGTTCCCACAAAGAACAGGTACCTAAGATATTCAGCTGCACTAAGTTTATGAATATAAAAGGAAACCATGTTCTCAGGAAATGGAAATAGAGGACATCAGGAATGTGGCCGATACACAAATCGAAGTATTTCTGGACAATAACAAACATTTGCAATAGCTTTTCCCACCGAGTTTCGCACATAACTTTAGAGGTAATAATGCCGGCTGGGATCGCTTAGTGTCGTATACATCCTTCAGTGGCGACGAGGCAGGGAAGTCTGGCACAAGCTCACGTGAACACCAGCAGGGCACAGCCTTTAAAGGGACAGAGAGAACAAGCAGCAGGGAAAGCGTTTGCTTTCACTTCCGCTTAAAAAACAAAGAAGCACGCGAGTGGTGTGCGCGCACGCGCCACTGCGAGCTGTGTGCTTTCAATTATCGCGCCCGTGTCTGGGCACGATAATTGAAACCACATGGCCTATTGGTGTCTATTATGCGCACCAAGCGCGTAATAGACACCAATAGGCCATGGGCAGAGCAATGCGCCCGCCTCTGGCCAACTGCGCGCAGTCTTTTATAAAAAGACGCATGCAAAGGCCAATCGGGAAGCACAAAAGGAAAAGCACACGCACAAGAGTGTGTGATTCCTAGGTCTGTGCTGAAATCTTGTTTTTCCCTTACTAAATGTCTTGTTCTGCGCGAGCAAAGCTACACACTGCAACGCTAGGCGCGATACCTAAAAATGTGTCTGTTTGTCCACGTGACTGTTTTTCTGCAAATAGCACGTTGCACTTTATACTACTTTGTACATTTTATTTTGCACTGAGGACGTCTTTTATCGTGCCACTGTTAAGACCAGCACATTTTAGACAATGTAGGGCTGCCATGTTTTTTTTCTTTTTTGCAATCTTTCATGCGAGTGTTTTTCAGTTGAATTCCTCATACAACGTGCAGTCTTCAGAGGTCAGGATGTAGATGTTGAACCAACATGAATTATTCTTTTGAGCTTTGCAATACTTTTTGAACTTTGTATTTCTTCCTATCAAACGTTTGACATTTTTGATGGAATGCGAGACTGTATTCTTCTTTTGTATCTATTATGGTCACTTGTTTTGATAGAATAAAGACGTTTGAAATGAGTGCTGTACAATTGGATTTGCATTTTAGTTTTATTCTCTGTTAAGATAATACTGTTGGAAAGTGTTTGTTTAGCATGGTGTGTAATTTTTGACTTGAAAGTTGTCTGCTCGCTGATTCAGAATGCACCACCCTGCTAAGGACACCTGGACTTTGACCGACATTACAGGCTTGAGAGAACCATGGCTGCTTTTGTCTGCGAAAAAGTAACACAAGGCTTGTGTAACTGGATTCCTGTCTGTGTTGCAGAAACTGATTAAACAAGATAAAATCGAATTCCTGTAAAGGTATGAAGGTAGTCCGGAATCGTGACATGAAATGGATTGGAGCAAATATTGCTACTTAAATACGGGGTCCTCCAAGTGTGTATATGTATCAGTTCAGCTGTATTGTGCTTTCCACTGTCAAAAGGAATGTGGCTTCAGCGGAATGTACAGGTAGCAGCTCAGATGTTATCAAGATCCATCTACCTGCCTTTTGCCGTGCATAGATAAATGCTTTATGTAGGTGCTTTCAAAGCGAGTCTTTGATCTGTCATGATGCCTTACAGCCGGTGTCTGTTAACATGCTCCACTGATGCCTGCAACTTTGAAAGAAGATGATAAAATTTGTATCAAAGCTAAGCCTAAAGCACAACAAATATTTTCAGGTCTATGCGGTATATTGTACTCTCTTTACCAAGCGTCTGGTATGCTTCCAAATTCGTAATTACACTGATTATGAAGTTTCTTCCTGGACTTTGAAATCGCAGTGAAAAATGGACATGGCTGAAAGTAATGGGAGTGGCATCCCCTCAGCTTCTAATCTTCAATGTTTGATCTTTCCAAGGGAAAATGTAATAGCTTTTAGAAGAAGTATGGCAGATTACTGTGAAGAAAAATTGTTATTGTTAATGGCTACCAAATGACTTTTGACCTCTTGTTAAAAAATGGTTGATTCGTGTAGCAGTAGGGTAACACAGGCGATCCAAATGTTTTGTAAATTTGTTTATAGGCAGTGCAATTAGAACGGCCATGGGTCACCTCTCACGTTCCATGTTATGAGATCATGTACATTGAATTCACACTGCATCATTATTGGCATGCAGAATGAGCTGTACATTAAGTTGCCAGATGGGTGAGTTAGTTGTCAAGAATGTATGTGATTACTTTCTTTGAGATGGAAAAGGGAGGCTACAGGCCTCACAGAGAATATGCATGTTAAAAAGGGATATGGCGCTTGGAGAGCGAGTCTGAGAATGTTTGTGTCCATCCATAAATAACCCTTCATTCACTGATTGGTAGTATGCTGAAATTGTGACTAAATGTCATCTGAGAAATATACACGCACACTCTCACTCCTTTGAGCAGTTGCCTATTGCCTATTGACATGCAAAATTTGTTATCCAACAATATGTAGAGCCTTTACCCTCATGCTTGAGAGGTACGCTCCAATAACTATATTAATTGCAATCAGGATGAGTCACGCAAGGCGGCTAAAATATTCGTATGCAGGCTTTTCTACATAGCATCCGCTGTTGAGCCTTCACCCGCATGTGTTAATGGATACGCTCTAATTACATGTATATTATTGTTCTTTTCCATTCAATAATGTGTTGTCAAATTGTATTCCATCTTCACGTGATTATCATGTATTTTGATTATTTGGTGATCATTATCCTCTGTAGCACATAGTTACTCTCCCTCCGGTCACACCGATCATGCCTGACTAGCTAGTCTTTTTACTAGCTCCATTTTCACCCGTGGCCACCACGTGACCCGTCACCATGACTCCCATAGCAAACGAGGAAGCGCGGCATTTGCACCGCAACGCGCGCACGGAGCCATTCAAAGCATCTCTATCGAGTAAGTAATTGTGTACCCGAGAGCCACTTCCCGCTGATAATCTCTCAATTGAGATCATTACAACTTACTATCCCCCATTTTTTCACCCCATCAGACTCATCTCGAATTATCATGAAGTCTGAAAATAACGACCTTTGAAATTACCGATCTTGGATAGTTTACATGTCGCCAGCAATCGGTAAGCTGCCCCGCTGCCCCTCCCTGATCGCTGATCTTGGCTATGTATATTTTGGTTTTCGATATTACATTACTGCCCGCTCCTTTTCTAGATGCAGCATTTTCCTACTTGATTTTAACCATCTGATTATCCACCTGTGATACCAGCAGCACGCGGACTTTTGGTAAGCTCATTACAGACGGGTTAGATTTGCCAACAATAGCCAATCCCCCTTTGACCATTTAAATAGTATTTATTAATTTTTGTAATTTTTAGCAATTGTTTTATCTTCCCAACCCGACCGCACTAGAGTTTGTACCCACCGGCACACACTATGTTTGTTGTAGACGGGCTATTATTGCCAGCCACAGCCATTACACCTTTGGCCACATGCTAATTTCCTAAGTCTCATTCCCAACGTTAGAAGTTGTACCCACTGGTACACGCTACCGCCCTGATTAGTCACTCCTTGTTTTCATCTTGGACGGCCTTACATATACGGCCTCATACCAAGTCTGAGCGTTTAATACCAACCCTCCCTCCCATTTGGGTACCGCTGTCTGTGAGTGTATGTGTAGCGGAGCGCACCTGCCCCTTTTCCCCAGGTTTACTAATTAATCCACTTTCAATTGCTTGGGCATTAAGTACGTTTCGTCCAATACTGGACTCATAACAGGTTGCCATGTTCAACCAATGATATTACCTTACCTGTACGATGCATATCGAATTTGGCTGTCTCTACCTTTGTGTTAATTTAGAGGTTGATTTTTACCCTCTAATTCGAAATTCATTATACCCCCATTAGGTCCTTTGCCCCTACTCTCCCACCATGGTCCTGATGAAGACCCCACAGCAAGGTTAAACGATCCTGCAACTACAAGAGGGTCGAAACGTCGACTGTTCGTTTTTATTGTGGCAACCTCACACCAACATTTGTATATATGCTGTACTTGGTGTTGTATGCCTTTTTTGAATAATTTACTATGTGATATGCAAGTTGTTGCTACCCCATTGGTGGCATGAATAAATGCCTAAACAACTGATTTTACTGTCACATAATCCCTCCACTTCACGATCTCCTCACTATCACGTTCCTTCTCCTTCCTTGGGGCACTGTATGACGCTTAATACAGTTTATTGCTTTCTATATGATGTATAATATACTCTATCCCACTGTGAATTAAACCGTGTGGACCCAAATATTTGTTGTTGATTAATTCTGTTTAAACTGTGAAAGTAGTTCCCTTGACACACTGGGACCCCTTCCTTTCAGCATCTATTCAACCCAGGTCCCAGTGACTACACATGGGTATACCCCCTTGTTCATAAACTACTTCGAGCAGACGCTAGTCTGCGAGGTTTCCCTTTTCCCCCCCACTGTTCTTGATTCTATATTCTAGCATCACAATATGGTAGAAAGAGAGCTCTTGTCCTACTCAGAGGACTACATTGACAAATTGCTTGAAAACCCTGACAACATTTTCTTTCAATCTGATGTTCCAACAATTGACTTTTCACTAAAAGACAAAATTTCCCGTCTTGAACGCCTGGAGAAGAAACTGGTGCGCACCCGCTGGCACGGTCACTTGCTCACTAAGTACCTGAAAGAGAACATTATTCCGGTTGGACTACAAATTAAGATAGAACCGGCTATCTTTATTGAAGTCCCGAAATTCAGAGAAGGCTTCAGTCATATATCAAATAATTGCTCTCGCCACTGGATGGTGTTGGGCGTTGAAACGGCTAAAGACCAGGTAGTACAACTCACCGCTGAAATCGCTGCATTGAAAGCCGAAATATCTGCTGACTCCAACTTTGCAAACGCAAAGGATACCCTAACGAATCTACAAGCTACACTCAAGGACTTTGATCTAACCACCCAAAACCGTAAACTTGAGAAATTGGCACGGGATATTCGTCTTTACGATAAAAAAAAGACATATCCATACCTACAAGACGATTATTACCGACAAGACACACAAGGCCGGTTCACCACCAGAGGCTGTGGGAACTTTAGAGGTAGACGGAATTACCCTACCTTTTCGGATTCGTCTTATAGCTCCGAAGGAGAGCCGGACTCAGCAGGCCCAAGCCATCAATACCCGTATTTTGACTACAATTATCCACCTCAGCTATTTCCTCCTTTTTTAGGACAAGGCCGTGGATCTTGGCGACCCCCACGAGGAAGAGGCAATTCATGGCCCCGTGGGCAGAATCAACGTGGTCCTCAGCAGAACCTAACCAACTGGAATGGAGGCCGAGGCCAACCTTCCAAACAAGTTCAATTCCAACCAGAACCACATGGCGAGAGGGTGACTCGCAACAAAACCTACCGTTGGTAGATCCATCGGGACTGGCCGAAACCCTGAATCCCATTGTCAACATCTCTAAGCAACCACTCAGCAACACCGAAATCCAAGTACTCAGTAAGGGACTATCATACGTCCCCACATACAATCCTGATCATTTCCTGGTAAGAACTGAACTAATCAAATTCTTTCGGAAAATCCGATTAAAGTACTTTTTCCGCAACTCCGACACACAGTCGAAATCATCTGTAACAGGCTTACGACCACCATCAACATTTGTTCCTTATGCCAGCACTATGTCTAATCAGATTCTAGCATATGAAGCTGTTGTCTGGCGTGATGTACAACGGGCTCTACAGGACAAAACCTTTGTTCGATACAACATCAGCAAATCCCAAAAAACAGCATTACAAACACTGGCTAATAACACCCAAGTCGTGATCAAGCCGGCCGACAAAGGCGGTGCGATAGTGATACAGGATCAATATGCATATAAATCTGAGATTCTACACCAACTACAGGATGCCAACTGCTATCAAATATTGAGATCGGACCCCACCCGATCCATTGCAACTGAGATCCTTGAAATTACACAAGAAGGATTGGATTTAGGCTTCCTGTCTGAGAATGAATTCCATTTCCTCAACAACAAACACCCACGTCTGGCAACTATCTACACCTTACCTAAACTTCACAAAAGCATGACAAACCCACCTGGCCGGCCCATTGTTTCTGGCTGTGGATCCATTTTGGAACCGTTGGGAAAGTACATTGACTTTTTCATTAAACCACTAGCAGAGGCCACTCCATCTTACCTCCGAGATACCATGCACACCATCAATATAACTGAAAGCATACCATACGATCCATCCCAGCAAATACTAGCTACTTGTGACGTCGTCTCCCTCTATTCCTGCATCCCTCAACAGGAAGCCCTGACGGTGATTGCCCGTTGTCTCCAGACACGTCCAGCACCTGTTCAAGTACCATCTGAGTTTATTGTAGCTTTACTGAAAATCGCAATGACCCGCAATTTTTTTCTGTTCGACACTAACTTCTACCTACAAACCTCCGGAGTGGCGATGGGGGCTCCATTTGCTCCTGACGTAGCCATTCTTTATATGGCAGCATTCGAAGAGGATACGGTTTTCAGTCAACTTAACCCATTCAGAGACCAAGTTGGCCTCTGGATGAGGTATATCGATGATATCCTCTTGATCTGGAATGGTAGCCAAGACCAACTGAACAATTTCTTCACTTGGCTTAACGAACAATCCCAACACGTCAAATTCACAATCTCATCAGATAGTAACTCTATTGACTTTTTGGATGTCACCATCTACCATGAATCTGGAAGACTCTTCACCAAACTATTTCGCAAACCAGCTGAGAGAAATTCCCTATTGGCTTATAATAGCCATCATCCACGTGCCCTTCGTGACAACCTGCCCTTCGGGCAATTCCTTAGGATACGTCGCAATTGTTCCACCAAAGATGATTACTTCTCTGAATCTCAGGACCTATCCAATCGCTTGCTGAGCCGTGGCTACCCCAGACGTTTGATCAAAAAGGCTCGCAAACGGGCTTGGTTCTATCCCCGAGAGGAACTACTAGTGCCTAAAAACAGAACGGATCAGCAGGAGAGTCGCATTGTTTGTGTCACGACCTTTAACACCAAAAGCAACAGCATCAAAAAAATCATCAATAAACACTGGCATTTGGTCTCTGATGACATTAAACAACCTTTGACACCGCTTCATGCATTCAAGAAAGCTAAGTGCATTAGGGACCATGTCGTGAATTCTTTCCTATCTCCTGAATGTCAGCCCACGATTAACACCCTATGGAACCTACCACCGGTAATTGGTCATTCCAAATGTGGCCATTGTAAGGCCTGTGACTCGACGATACAGACGAAGGATTTTGCATACCTCAATCTGACTGTCAAACTCAAATCCTTCAGTAACTGCAACTCTAGCAACGTCATCTATGCCATTGTGTGCCCATGCCAGAAGATCTACATTGGGCAGACCCAGCAAAAAATCAAAGCACGTATACTACAACACATGAGCCGCATTCGTTGTGAGGTTGAAGGTGCACCACTTACGGAACATTTCAAATTGAACAACCACCCACCAGAAAGCTTACGATGGTTGGTCATTGAAAGAGTAACACTGGGACCACGTGGTGGCAACATTTCTGACATTCTCAACATACGAGAACTGAAATGGATGTACTTTTTCAATTCCATTGAAACTGGCCTTAATGAATCCGATAGTTCATTCTCCCAATTGGCCATACTACCTTAATCAATCTGGGTTGATTCTTCCTCATAAGCCATCCTTATTGCCCTACTCTTCACTTTGTTTCCGTTCATATTGTGGCCATACCATTGACATACATTACTGATTACATGCAAAATTTGTTATCCAACAATATGTAGAGCCTTTACCCTCATGCTTGAGAGGTACGCTCCAATAACTATATTAATTGCAATCAGGATGAGTCACGCAAGGCGGCTAAAATATTCGTATGCAGGCTTTTCTACATAGCATCCGCTGTTGAGCCTTCACCCGCATGTGTTAATGGATACGCTCTAATTACATGTATATTATTGTTCTTTTCCATTCAATAATGTGTTGTCAAATTGTATTCCATCTTCACGTGATTATCATGTATTTTGATTATTTGGTGATCATTATCCTCTGTAGCACATAGTTACTCTCCCTCCGGTCACACCGATCATGCCTGACTAGCTAGTCTTTTTACTAGCTCCATTTTCACCCATGGCCACCACGTGACCCGTCACCATGACTCCCATAGCAAACGAGGAAGCGCGGCATTTGCACCGCAACGCGCGCACGGAGCCATTCAAAGCATCTCTATCGAGTAAGTAATTGTGTACCCGAGAGCCACTTCCCGCTGATAATCTCTCAATTGAGATCATTACAACTTACTATCCCCCATTTTTTCACCCCATCAGACTCATCTCGAATTATCATGAAGTCTGAAAATAACGACCTTTGAAATTACCGATCTTGGATAGTTTACATGTCGCCAGCAATCGGTAAGCTGCCCCGCTGCCCCTCCCTGATCGCTGATCTTGGCTATGTATATTTTGGTTTTCGATATTACATTACTGCCCGCTCCTTTTCTAGATGCAGCATTTTCCTACTTGATTTTAACCATCTGATTATCCACCTGTGATACCAGCAGCACGCGGACTTTTGGTAAGCTCATTACAGACGGGTTAGATTTGCCAACAATAGCCAATCCCCCTTTGACCATTTAAATAGTATTTATTAATTTTTGTAATTTTTAGCAATTGTTTTATCTTCCCAACCCAACCGCACTAGAGTTTGTACCCACCGGCACACACTATGTTTGTTGTAGACGGGCTATTATTGCCAGCCACAGCCATTACACCTTTGGCCACATGCTAATTTCCTAAGTCTCATTCCCAACGTTAGAAGTTGTACCCACTGGTACACGCTACCGCCCTGATTAGTCACTCCTTGTTTTCATCTTGGACGGCCTTACATATACGGCCTCAAACCAAGTCTGAGCGTTTAATACCAACCCTCCCTCCCATTTGGGTACCGCTGTCTGTGAGTGTATGTGTAGCGGAGCGCACCTGCCCCTTTTCCCCAGGTTTACTAATTAATCCACTTTCAATTGCTTGGGCATTAAGTACGTTTCGTCCAATACTGGACTCATAACAGGTTGCCATGTTCAACCAATGATATTACCTTACCTGTACGATGCATATCGAATTTGGCTGTCTCTACCTTTGTGTTAATTTAGAGGTTGATTTTTACCCTCTAATTCGAAATTCATTATACCCCCATTAGGTCCTTTGCCCCTACTCTCCCACCATGGTCCTGATGAAGACCCCACAGCAAGGTTAAACGATCCTGCAACTACAAGAGGGTCGAAACGTCGACTGTTCGTTTTTATTGTGGCAACCTCACACCAACATTTGTATATATGCTGTACTTGGTGTTGTATGCCTTTTTTTAATAATTTACTATGTGATATGCAAGTTGTTGCTACCCCACTGGTGGCATGAATAAATGCCTAAACAACTGATTTTACTGTCACATAATCCCTCCACTTCACGATCTCCTCACTATCACGTTCCTTCTCCTTCCTTGGGGCACTGTATGACGCTTAATACAGTTTATTGCTTTCTATATGATGTATAATATACTCTATCCCACTGTGAATTAAACCGTGTGGACCCAAATATTTGTTGTTGATTAATTCTGTTTAAACTGTGAAAGTAGTTCCCTTGACACACTGGGACCCCTTCCTTTCAGCATCTATTCAACCCAGGTCCCAGTGACTACACATGGGTATACCCCCTTGTTCATAAACTATTGACTTGGTGTGGCACATACCTACTAGCAATGTATTATGGGCCTTAGATGTAATGTGTCTGAACTGGGCAATTGGATTGCGTTTCATCCACTTTCCTCCACTGCTCTCCTCTGGAGAGTAGAGCAGTGCTGAGGCCTATACATGTCACTTGGCATTTCTTAATTTGGGCAGGGTATGGTTCAACAGTCATATTATATTGCATGTAAATGGCATGGTTTTCTCAATTTGGGTTCAGGGTGAGGTTAGGATGCCGTTAAGTCCTAACAAAAGGTCAAATGTAAAACTTTGCCTAGATCACACGCATGGAATTGCACCACTGCTGATTATTTATTTATTTCCTCATGCTTCCTAGTAAGTCTCCCATGGGTAGTAGCCCTCTACCCCTTCACTCTGAGTAAAAATATTTTGCTGCTTCAGTTAACGTGCAAATATTTGGGGGGGGAAGTTGCTTATATCCTCAGCGCCAGTAGCAGCTGGCAGGTAACGGGTTTGGGGGGGAGAAACAAAATATAATATCAAGAACACTTGCCTTCGTACCCATGGCCGCCGTCTCTCCTCCTTTGCTTCGACCCGGAAAGAGTAAGCATCCAGGCTCCCCAAAGCCAATCACAACGCTGCAATGCGTTGCGATTGGTTTCTGTGCTGCGGTTCGGTGCTTAGGCAGGGATAGAGAGCCCGGGCATGTTCCCCACCATGCTGTGCTTTACAGCCTGGTGGGGAACATGCTAAGTGCACATGACTGTTTGGCCGGCCCCAGACAGCCGGCCAAACAGTCATGCGCACTTAGTGTACAAACACCACTCATACCCCTGTGCCACCAGCCCTACCCCGCCCTAACCCAGCCCCGAACCTACGAAAAATTAAATAACGATTTTATCATTTTATCTTTATTTTTCCTGCTCTGAGAGCAATGGGGAGGAGCTGTGGGGCAGCCGCCCCTGCTCAGTTCACATGCCTGTGGAAATTACTTTCTATTTACCTTCACCTCCAAGCAGACTTGTGAACATTTTGACATCTCAAAACTCACATTTTCGGTCAAGCATTTGGTCTTGCTTGACACCAACTTCACTTGTTTCAATTATCACACTGAATATTCCATAATTACCTATTGCTTTACTAAGGTGAAATAAATAAATACATTTTAAGGCGACACTTGAACTCTATAGGTATTTTCATTGTAAAAGATGACTATTTAACTGAAAGATTAACATCAATGTGGTGTTCAAAAACCGAATCAATAGTCCAATGGAAAGTAAAATATATACAACAACCATCATCGGCAACAATTTAGGACAGTTTTGATCGCCTTTGAAAGGAATTGTTTTTTCGATGAAAAACAAAAAGTGGCGAGTGCGAGATCAGAATGTATAACACAGAGTTAAGTCCAGTATGTGGGGGTAGTTTTAGAAAAATACTTGGAACTGGATGGACCACAAAGTGGGGATGCTGTACAAGATTTCAGAGTAAGTATGAAAGCTCCTTGGGACTATATATACCTGAATAAGAGGAAGATGAGATAAGCCATGAATACATCTGAATACACGCAGAGGAAGATCATGAAAATATTTCTAAAATAACGGATTAGAAGACCTGTAAGTAATCTTTATTGAATATAGTTAATTAAAACGAGTGAGCAGACGGGATACTAGCGCATTATAACATTTAAATGAAAGGTTAATACGTGCATAGTTGTAAAATAGTCTGACAAATGTCCTCATCAGCATTTGACAGTTGTGGTCATTGATGTGTGAGCTTTACTGTGCAAAAAGATAAAGAAATGGCAGGTTATAAAAATGGCTCCCCTAGAAGGCCAGCAGTTTTATTTCTGTTCAATGGTGTTAAAAGAAAATGTAAAAAGTGGCAAACTATTGAAGGTAGTAGTCCTCAGCAGTAGCACTCTTGGTTGGATTATTTTTAGTTTCCACAATCATTTGTTCCGGGTCCGAGGAGTAATTGTTTTTGGATTAAGGATTAGCGACCCAGGGTATTCCAGAACTGTGTCTGTGCTTACTCTTGACAGTTGGTTTTCTACCAGTGCTTGCCGTTTAACTGCGGGCATCTGGTTTGAAATTGAAACAAGCTATCACAGCCTGTCTCAGCACGCTGATCCCACAAAGGTTGAACTGCGGTTTAAGCAGGCAAGACTTCCTCTCCTTCAGGTTGATACACATGCAGATTAGGTGTGCCCTGTCCTCAATTCCGCGGCAGTGCGATGGTATTTGCCCCCTCATCCATGGTGGAAGATGCAGGATAGCTGGAGGTTTTCCCAGCCGCTTTCAAAATATTTTCCTGGGATATCCCAGGCTAAAATATGGCTGTGGGCTAAGCGATTTATAGCCATATTTGTCATCCAGGCATGACTTTTTGGTGAGAAAATGGCTTTATCTTTTACTAGAGAGAGGCTCCTGATAGCCTTCGGCACCACCTTGTTGAAGACTGCATGGGTTGGTGGGGCTTCCCAGAGTAAGGAGAGTCCAGTATTTTCAAGGTATTCTTGTAGGAATTTTCTTGCCGGTGATGTCCTTCTGTGCTTAAACTCTAGTGGGTAATTTATGGTGTTTCAAGGGGGCGTTCCTAATTTTGTGCCAGCAGGCTATATAGGCCCCCTGTCTTGCTAAATGATGTTTAGTAAGGCCAAACGCCAGCCAGATCTGTGCTGCAGAGGCATAAATCGCTATATTAAACATGATTCTGTAGGCCCCAACTAATGTGCTGTCCAGGATTTTAGAGTCCCATGTTTTCAGGGCTTCACTACCATATGTGATGGTGGGCAGGAGTTTGGATTGTGCAACCTTGAAGAGAAGGGGAGTGTAGGACGTGTTGTCTGGATTTCAGGTGCCTCAAGTTTGTTGCTAGAGCCATCCCTTTTCTTCTAATCATCTCAAACTGGCTAGCGAACAGGCCACCGTTATTGAAGGTAACCCCATAATATTTCTAAATGGATGCATTCTGAATTTGGGTATTACCCAGGTACCAGACATGAGGTTTTTCCCTTCTCCTTTTTATGGCCATTGTTTTGGTTCTCTCAAAGTTTATTTCACAGGAGTTGTCTGCTGCATATCTCTGCAGTGTTGCAAACCCATTTGTGTATAGTTTACCAGAACCACTTTATCGGCAAAAAAGATGCTAGATAAAGCTGTCACCCATCCTTGGAGCATGTGCATTGCATGAGGTAAGTGTCTGTGTCACGTCCGCCACGTAGAGATTAAACTGGGTTGGGGCGAGCACATAACCGTTTGAGCTTTTTAGTGGTGAAGATGCGCCTTGTCAGATGAGTGCCATCTCTGTTTAACCTGCACCCTGGTGTCAGTCTGCAGGCATATTGCATGTCCAGGAGTGCTTGGGGGATTTTCCAGCATGCCAATTTTCTCCATAGTTTTGGTTAATCTATGAGTTGAATGCTACCCTGAAGTCTATAAAGAAAAGATGGAGTGCCCCGTTTTGATGACTTTGCCCTGTCCATCTGCAGTGACTTAGTTAGGATGTTGGTGGTTGTACCTGTAGCTTTTGCGTAACCAGTTTGATTTAATGGTATGGTTTCGTGCTCTGCTGCTCAAGCCTGAAGTTCTTCTAATCAAGTGCCAGCAAGGTACATTCACCTCATTATCAAGTAAAGCAACAAGGCAGTCATGTTTCGGTACAGATTTGTCTCCGCTCTTGTGAATTGGAGAAATGAAAGAGCCCTTCCAGGAGGCTGGGAGTTGCCCTATTTGTCTAATTTTCCGGAAGAGTGAGTCTAAAGTCCTCTGCCCAGAAGTCCTGCTTAAAGAAGGCTGGTGGAATCGCGTTAGGTCCTGGTGCCCCTTCTCTCCTTCCTTTTGAAATATGATTACTGATGGATACATCTGCCTGTGGATTCCTCACCTTATGAATATCCCCTGCGCCAGCCTTCTGCCGAATATTTTCCCTAGCTCTCTACGCCGACGAGGACGTCACAATGCCACGGCTCCGCATGACGTCACCAGAGCCATAAGAGAGCCTCGTCGGCGTGATGACGTCAGTCCCCTTTTTTCCGCGCCCTCAACGCGTAACGGTTTTCTGTCTCTCTCCATATTTGTCGAGTTACTTTGTTGTTATTTGGTCTTTAACTGTTGCTGTTAGGATGTCGTCTTTGAGGAAGTCTGGGTTCAAGCCCTGTAGGGAGTGTGGGGGTTACATGTCCATCATTGACCCCACAGAAGATTGCTTATGGTGTTTGTCGTCTAATTACGATGTGGAGGACTGTTCCAGTTGCAGGAAGATGAACCCAAAGGCTCTTAAAGAACGGGAGGCCAAACTGTTTATGGCTATGGCGAAGAAGGAAGGAAGAGGCCGTAAAAGAGCTAAGTCAAAACCGCTTGCTTCGCATTCGTCGAAGTCGAGGAAACACAAGAAAATGAGAAGACATGGATCTCCGCGCCGTTCGTCGAAGGGTAAGGCTTCGAGGTCGCCTTCGCCGGCCCCTAAACATCATCAGAAAGAACTTGTCGCCTTCGCCTCGAGTGACTCCGGAGAGATCTCCTTCTTCAAAATGCACTCCGGCGCAGTCTCCAGTGCCGAGGAGTTCGCCGGATTCGGAGGGGTTACCAGTTCAGGATGATCCTTCTCCTGCTTCTCCAGTGCAAGAGGTTGATCCTGTGGCTCCGGCTGTTCCGGCGCCGGATGCTCCTCGTTTGGATGCTGGATCGAATCTATTTCCACAATTTCCTACTCCAGGTTCAGATACAACGCATTTTTTAAATGCAATGTATGATGTATTTGCTAAGGCAGCCTTCCCCTCCGGATCACCTTCGGGTCCTGTGGGTCCGCTGGCCTTCAACTTGGGCGTGCCTCAGCACTATCCCCAGACACCCGTTGTGCCTTTCATGCTGACGGCACCGTCATGGCAGTTTCTGGCTTCCAGGGTTTCAACGCCGTTCATGGAGTCCCCAGCGCAGTCTGGTGGGCCTTCCTCTCTGCCTCGTGCGGCGCCAATTCCTCCTTCGACGCCGGCTCCAGAGATGTCGGAGCCGTGTGTGGCGCCGCCGATGCCGCTTCCAAGGTTTCGATCAAGGAGAGAGGCACAGAGACTGCTGGAGGAAGAGCCAGTATCAGAGACAAGAGGTTGAAGAGGGTGAGATAGATGATTCAGTGGAATATTTTTGAAGGTATCCAGGATGCAAGTGGGCTGGACACCTCCCTGAGTGGGAGCTTTCTTCCACCAGGGCTTCTCCACCTCAAGAGGTAGCCCCATACCATACTGTTATAAGAAAGGCTGCAGAGCTTTTGGACTTACATTTACCAACTGCTGAATATAGGCCAAATTTGCTCACTGAAGTTCTACATTCGCCTTCTTCGATAGTTGAGCCCTTGTCGGCTTTTAATGAACCTTGACGGAGCCTATCCTCGAGTTATGGCGTAAACCACTCTCTTCTCCTGCTGTCTCTAAATCTGTGGCAAAAAGATAGGTCTGTTCCAGGGGATCCACTTTTTCTTTCTTCTCATCCTTCTCCAGAAAGTTTGGTGGTATAGGCGTCCTGCTCTAAACTATCTTCAGGCGCTTTTCCTCAAGCTCCTGCTGACAGGGACTCTAAGAAACTGGAGCAGTCGGCTAAAAAGGTATTTTCATCTGCTAGCATGGCTCTAAAATCTACAAATGCTACCTGTTTGTTGGGCCGTTATATACATGCCTTGATGGACTCAGCTAAGCAATTGGCACCCAAGTTACCTGATGAGGAGCGGGGACATTTTATGGAGGTTTTGTCAGATCATCAGGTTGCAGCGAGACAGGTTATTAAATCCGGACTGGATACAGCTGATTTGGTGGCTAGAGTTATAGGTTCCTCCATTGCTATCAGGAGACCAGCTTAGCTTAGATCCTCTGGGTTTTCCCCGGATGTTCAGGCTACCCTTCTTTATTTGCCCTTCAATGGTTCAAAGCTTTTCAGGGAGAAGGCGGATTCTGCTCTTCAAAGGTTTAAAGATAGCAGCCGTACGGCGAAATCTTTGGGACTGCAAACCCAGTCTCGGGGGTCTGGATATAAAAAGTATAGTGGATTTGGAAGGTCTTCCTTTCGCAGGTTGCGACAGCCTGAGCAGCAGCAGCAAAATCCACTCAATAAGTCCTACAGAGGAGGAGCCAGGGGTCGCCAACGTGGGTCTACCCGAAATCTCTCCTACTCCTCTACCTCCCCTCCTCCCCTGCTCTCCCTGGTAACGCAGTAAAGCAGCCCTAGATCTCCCATCCTGGATCATGTGGGTCCTGTAGGGGATCGGTTGTCTCATTTTCTACAGGCTTGGAAATCGGTCACGTCAGACCTTTGGGTTTTAAACCTTGGAGAGAATGGGTACGCCCTTCCCGGAATTTCCTCCTCCTTACCCTCCGTGCGAAGGTTTTTGTTTGGTGGACCATTTACTTCTTCTACAGAAGGAGGTGCTAATCTTATTGCAGAAAGGTGCGATAGAGGTGGTCCTGGAGCAGGAGGGGGGTCAGAGATGCTACTCTCGGTATTTCCTGATCCCCAAGAAGGATGGCATGTTACGTCCGATCCTGGACCTCGGGTTCTTCAATTTTTACATCAAACAGGAGAAATTCAATATGCTTGCTCAGGTTCCTTTGGCGCTGCAGCAAGAGGACTGTATGGTGTAGATCGATTTACAGGATGCGTATTTTCACATTCCCATCCTGAAGTTGCACAGGAAGTATCTCCGTTTTACGGTGGGGTCGCAGCACTACCAGTTTGCGGTCCTGCCGTTTGGTCTTACTACTGCACCTCGAGTCTTCACAAAGGTTATGGCTGTGGTGGCGGCTCATCTCAGAAGGTCAGGGATTTCATTGTTCCCTTATCTGGACGACTGGCTGCTCAAAGCGGAGTCGCCAGAGATGGTGCTTCATCATCTGCATGTAACAACTCAACTGTTGTTCAACTTGGTCTTTTCAATAAATGTGCCCAAATCTCACCTGGTTTCCCCTCAGCACAACCTGTTCATAGGGGCGGTACTGGATACTACTGTGTGTCGAGCTTTTCCTCCTCCTCAAAGAATTTTTTACATTCAGGAGATGATTCCTTTGTTTCACAATGGAGCGGTTATTCTGGTCCTGAAGGTCCTTCACCTGCTCGGTCTGTTCGCTTTCTGCATACTGTTGGTCAGTCATGCGTGCTGGCACATGAGGGCGCTCCAGTGGTGCCTCCGCAGGCAGTTCTTTCAACACAATGGAGATCTCAGGGAGTCAGTCAGGGCCTCCAGAGAAGCTACAGCGGAGCTGACTTGGGGCCATATGTAGGTGGCCAAATACCGGTCGGTAACGGACGATTTCGGCCGTGACCGACCGGTATTTGGAGTTTGAGATGTAGGGGCCTTAAAAATTACCGATTTGGTAAATTTACCGATTCTGTAAATTACCGAATCGGTAAATTTACCGAATCTGTAATTTGAGATGTAGGTGGCACTGTAAACAGTGCCACAGGGCCTTAAGGATTCGTTATTTACCACCAACTATTAGTTGGTGGTAAATAACGAATACCTGTGTATATGCAAATCTGTGCATGTACAATTACCGAATAGTCAAGGGTGGCAGGGTGTCACTTTGACACCCTGTTTCACCCCTGATCAGTGCTTGTGTGCCATGTGGCACACATACATGCCCTGGGGCATGTATGTGTGCCACATGGCACACAAGCACTGATCAGGGGTGCAACAGGATTCGGAAACTAGGGGTTAAGAAGCGGATCTGGACATCGAACATTCAGGCTCCGAACCTTCCCCCACCGGAACTCTGCTGTGGGTGTTCCCGGCCGGGAGTGTCTGTCCGGCGGCATGCGGTCCTCGCTGCTTGCAATCTGGGAGTGACTCAGTGGTCCCCTGGTACCTGCGGAGTGACCGCGTCAACACTCATCGGTAGGTTCTCGGCACCTGAGCACCACCAGGGGGGGGGCATAATGGGGATGCACTGGGCAGCGGATGGAGGCCCTCACCCACCCCAGAACCCCAAAAGATCACTCCTCATCCGAGCGGCCTGTCCCGCCACAGATCAGGGGGTGCAGACGTTCCCGAGGAGGTGCCCTCACCCAGGAGTCTAAGCACACAGCTCCCGCTTCCGGGACTGGAGGCGCGAGGACAGCAGAGCCAGGCCTTCTTTCAGCCCTTATACCCTTGTGTGCCCCCTCTCCAACAACTTCTGTTGCAGTCAAACAAAGTGCTGCTGCAGCCGGGCAAGAGCGAGGAACCAGTGAACTTTTCCCAGGTATGGGGGCGCGGGAGCCACGACAGTCTGATTATGATTGTCGTCAACGTTACTCCAGAGGACCCGAGCCTACACGCCTCCTCTCCCTTCCTGACGTTTACTTTTGTCCTGCCCACCATTTTGCTGCTGTTCTCGGCCACTTTTCTCTGGACCCTGACCCGCCATCTTGTCTATTCCTGTGTCCTTTACCCTTTCCCTCTTTTCCCCTTTGACGATCCTCTGATTTGCCTTTTCTCCATACCCTTGTGCCCCTCCCACCCTCCCTTGGTGCTGTGACTGAGTGCCCCCTCCGACCCCACTTAATGGAATTCTGCTCTCCTGGTGTTTTGGGTCTTGACCTGAGAAAATCTACTATTTGTAAATGTATGTATATAGAGATAACTGTAATCACTAGTATATGCAGTAGACCTTTGTACTCTCTACCATTCCTATGTGACTCTTAGAGTATATCCATTCGTATCCCTTCCTTGAGTGACTTTACTACTTGTACATTTGCAATTTTTTCTGTTGAGATCTCTTCCTTTTGTGACTTTTTAACTTGTACATTTGCAATTTTTTTTCTGTTTGTATCTTTTATGTAACGCATGTAATCCTAAGCCCTTATGTATTGCAACTGGTTCTTTTATAAAGCGCTCTGACACCTTCGGGTAATGTTCGCGCTATATAAATTCGCATTAAATAAATACAATAAAAATATCCTCCCCCACACCCTACAAGGAGGAGGAGAGAAGACTTCACCGCCTGGATCCTAAAAGGGTTGTGAGCTTTTATTTGGACAGGACTAAGGACTTGCGAGTGGACGATCAGCTCTTTGTGGGCTACGTTGGACGCATGAAGGTTAAGGCTGTGCCCAAGCGCACACTATCCAGATGGATCATCTTGTGCATCAAGATCTGCTACGCCCTGGCTGGTAAGGAGCTTCCTGAAGGTATTCGAGCTCGTTCTACCAGAGCTAAGTCATCAACTTCTGCTTTGTAAGGCAGCGGCTTGGGCCTCTCTCCACACTTTTGCAAAGCATTATTGCTTGGACTCCGAAATGAGGAGGGAGGGCCAATTTGCGCGCTCTATCCTGCAGGACTTTTTGGTGTAGAAGGGTGGACACCCTCCTCCAGTAGTGGGACTGCTGTGGGAATCTATTCATAAGGTGAGGAATCCACAGGCAGATGTATCCATCAGAAGAACTAGTTATTTACCTTCGGTAATTCTTTTTCTGGTGGATACAGTATCTGTCTGTGGATTCCTCACTGACCCACCCTCCTCCCCCATGTCCACCCTTATATACCTTTTATTTTACACGTGTAGTTGTTTGAATATTGTGTACTGTGTATACTTTGAATCTGTTGTCGATCCACCTGTTCGCCTCGGAGGCATGGAAAAAATTAGTGGAACTGACGTCATCATGCCGACGAGGCGCTCTCATGTCTCCGGTGACGTCCTGCCGAGTCGCAAGTGAAGGCTTGGCATTGTGACGTCTTTGTCGGCGTAGAGAGCTAGGGAAAAAATTCTGCGGAATGCTGGCGCTGGGGATATTCATAAGGTGAGGAATCCACAGGCAGAGATACTGTATCCACCAGAAAAAGCATTACCGAAGGTAAGTAACTTGTTAATTTGGTTGTTATGAGGGATGATCTATCCAATTCCTGGTGCTTTACGTTGATTTCAGGAGTGTAGTTTTTCAGTGGGTCTTGGTTTGTACTTGAGCCAAACGTTACAGTTTCTAGCCCCCTCACAGTTTGCTGATTGAAATAATTTGACAGGAAATCTGTCCAGGCCTCTTCAGGAATGTATGATATCACCCCTCCATGCGACGGGCGCAATATTTTGTTAACTGTGGCCCAGTATCGTGTGATGTTTTTTACTTTAGTATGGCACAAGAGTTTGCCCAAAGCTCGTCTTCCCTGGACCTTTTGATCTCCCATTTTAACTTTTTGAGCATGTTTATCTGTTTTCGCAGTAATAAACTGAGATTCAGATCTCTGGGTTTGTGCCTCAGCAGTCTCAGCGTTTTGTTCACTGATTGTTTTTCACCGCTTTTAGTTGATTTCGCTGTGCGCTGGGGATCCATCCGGTTTACCTTGTATAGTGGGGTGGCCTGTACTTGATTGTCAGAGACAAAGTGCTTGATAACTTGGCGGTGAAGGTTTCTCATTTATTGATGGGACTGCCTGCAATCCTGTTTCGGTTCAGTAGTAAGGCCTTTGCTGCTTGAAACAACTCCCCTGTGTTTGCTACAGTGGATTTGATTTTTTTAAGGTTGATTGTGTGGCTGGAGTGATGGCCCCCTGGTATATGTTCCAAGGCCGGTGCAGTTGCCAGAAGGGATACCTCTTGTGGCCGATGGTCGCTGTCCCCAAGGCAGAATGTGGCCATGCAGTGTGAATGGATGGGACCAGTGTGTAATCTAATGTTGAGAATGCGGTTTCGGAGTAATACAAGGCTACTGGTGGAGAATCTTCAGGGAATCTGTAATTTAGTGCCCTAAAGTTAGTATGCTCCAAGTCTTCCAGTAGGTGCCTGGCTGGTTTGCTAGCTCTGCAGTGTAGCGTTTTTTTTAGTTTAGGAATGTTCCAAAGCAAAGACTAGGGCACCCTCTCCTCGCCTGTTGAGGAGCCCAAAAGATGCAGATTTAGGTCCCCTGAGAGGATGAGGTTAGGGGTATCCTGTTTGCTTTTAAGTGACAGTACAAAGTCCACAAGATGCCTTAGTCTTGGATTTCTTTGTTTTGGATATATAGGTGTTCAATATTAACACCTCCTCCTTCTTTCCTTTGAGAATAATTGAGATCTTGATTGTGTTGACTGTTGTTGAGGAAGAGGGAATTTCTTTTATGGTGGTTGTGCTAGTAGTTGACACATAGGTTGCCAGTCTGCCCGATAGATGGCCATATTGTGATTTTCTTTTTTTACTGCTGGCATGTGGAAGCATATGAAGCCCTGTAGTTGGAGTGGTTCGGCCATCCATGGTTCCTGTAGCAAAATGATATCAAATTATTTGATATGATATAAAATCTGGGTGCGCTGCTTTGCTTCTTAGACCATTACTTAATCCCTCTTACCGTACTTGCTATACTCTCCCTCCTCCTTAAAGCCCTGCTTTCTCCCACTCTCACCTATACATCCCCCTCCTGACCCTTCTCCACCCTGCTTCCCTCCTCTCCTCATCCTAACATTTCCCCTCCCACCCTTCTCAACCCCCCGCTTTATTCTGACCACTGAACCTACCCCATGTGTACTGTATTATAGTTTGTAACGACCTCTTTATCGTGCTGTTTTTTAACTGTCCTTTCTTTCCTTTTTCGCACCACTACTAGTCTATATTACCCAATAGGCTCTTTTAATCCACCATGTATGAATGCTACATTTGTAACAACTGTTCTGTATTCCCTTAATATCATCATACAAATGTAAAGCGCTTTTATACACCTGGTTGGAGCCAGTGCTATATAAAACTTCTTAAATAAATTAATTAATTAATATTCCATGAACAGAGGCGGAGGGTTGAAACGGCCCTTCTATTTGCGGATTTTGTCATAGGCTGCCCACAGGCCCATTAATGGTTCTAGAGATCCGCTGAATGTCAGACTACCCGGGCGAATGATGAGTTAGGGGCTGGGGGTTGATTGTGGTGCCCGCTATTTGCCTACTCTCTTATGGATGATTGGTCCCACGCTCCCCTGTGTACTGAATTGGTAGTTTCCCTGTTACTGCTGGTTTTGCTCCCCATGTTGGCGAGTAGTGCAAAGGAGTAACCTGTACTATGGCAGAGCGAGAGGCTTATGCCCCATGACTTGAACATTTTGTGTTTGTCTAGCACTTAGTTGGCCAGCAAAGTTGAACTCCATGTGGCCTTTGTGGTTTCTCATTCCGACTGTGCATCTGTCCTGATGAATTCTATTAAACAGGTCAGTTGTTTTTTGTCTCTCAAAGATGGAATGGTTGATAGCAACCCCAGAATGTTGCCTCTATTCAGGACTTCGCAATTGCCTTTTGACTTAAACTCCGGTTTGAGGAGCAGGATGCCTGGTTCCGGTTGCGGTCTGGTAGGGCTGTCCCTTATGTGATCTTGCTCACTTAGGTGCCGTCTAGGCGATTGCAGAATCAGCGCCACATCTCCATAGTTGGGTCACGCCGTTGATGTGGGGTGGTAAAGTGCCTGCCCGCAAGTTGACCCTTCTGTACTGTCCTCTCTAGGCATTTTTTCCCCTATGCTGTCGGATAGAATTTGGAGGCAGAGCTTTGTGCATAGTTAGCTGCTGTCCTTGTGTCCGGGCTCATGTGATTAATCTGTGCCGCTGTTGAGACTATACTTTTTCTTTCTCTGTAGGTTGCAGCATCTCTGCCGGCTGCTGAGTATATGCTTGGGTCTCACTCTTGAGGCTGGAATGCATGGTTGGTGACTTGCTTATTGCGGTGCAAAGAGTTCTGAGAGGGATGGCTGATGCCTTCAGACTTGGGTGGGTTTGGATCTCCTCTGTGTATGTCTGCTGTGAAGTTTTTGGCTTCTGTATTTGCGATGCCCTGCATGGTGGCTTCCCTATGCTCTCAGTTGATGAGATCGGCGTCCTGACTAAAGGTTTCTTGATTACTTGATATTTGAGAGTTTGTACTTAATTGGGTTCCCGCAGTGTTCTGTTGTGTTGCGCGTACTGCTATTTGGCATGTCTCTGGTCTTTTGTTGCAGCCTTTGCTCCTAAGTTGTCCCCTTTGTTTGACATTTTGGGTTGGAATAGCTTTAGATTGCGGTGCTGTTGATCCGGTGGTGGTAGCTTCAATAGATGGACTTTCAGTGATTGCTGTATTTGAGGTTTTGGGAGTGACTCACACTGGCTTAGCGTTTTAGGAACAGCCAATTCCGAATTAGGAATCACCTTACTGCTTATAGTCAGATTATCAAGTAGGTTGGACAACATGGAGTGGAGAGAATATAGTTTCTCCACAATCAGGCCACAGCTGCAGATCAATTTTGCCTTCAGCTGGGCCAGAGTTATTGATAAATTGAGATTCCCTCATTTTTGTTGATTCGTTCAACATATATGGCCAAGGTGGTGAGAAGCTTTAGCTGTATATCCATCTTGTCGAACTGGTACTGGAGAGCTTCTGCCATACTTTGCATTGTACTTAGCAGTGAGGATCACGCATCGGTCCTTTGAGGCAGAACCGTGTTATTATTTTGGGAGGCTTTGCTTCTAGGGGCCGTATCAGGTTTCTCTTCGCTGCGTTGAACAGTGTCGGTCGGAACGAGTCTTTGTACAAGTCCTTGTGAGGGGTCCAGTGAGTAGCTGGTGGCCGTTGCTGCTTAAGTAGCTTTAAATGGGCAGAAGAATATTCATATGGATTCGTGCAGGTTGGGTACTGGCCCTTGCTGTCACTGGCGCCTTCTGGTAGCGGTTGCTGATTATGGTGGAGGCTTGATGCAGAGTATCAACCCAGGCCGGGATCTATATGCACTGCACTTCCCTCCAGGAGGGCACGAACACATGCATGATCAAGCAACGCAACTGAGTTGGAAGCAGAGCCGAGAGCCGAACTTGTGCCTGGCCTCGATATGCACCTGGGATGTCTATTTTGTCCTGTTGTGTATGTGAACTTCTGCGCTCTAACCTTATACTTTTCATTTTTTAATAAATTGCATCCATGTCGCAGCTTCCCTCTGCAACTTTCTTTAGGTTGTCGGCTGGGGGAGTTGTAGGTTCCCCTTGGGCAACTGACCTCTGCTGCACTTGCCGCTGGTGTCAAACCCTAGGCAAGCTCTAGCTAGGTAAGCTCTGGCTTCCCGAGGGAACCAGAAAGAGAGCCTGTGGTGTAGAGACGAGTGGGACTCCTGGTTGCGCCTGCAAACCGCACCCAGCCGTGCTGGACCGCTGCCACTTTCTCCTCTAGCTATATTTTCTCTGCAGGTGGTCCATGGCGCTGGAAGAGCGTGAGGCATTTGAGACCGTGGCCGGTGTGGCTCTTGCAGCAGTCAGGAGAAAGCAGGAGGGAGAGAGCAGTAGGGCAGATGTGCGAAAAGAAAGAGGACAGGGAGGACTGTTACCCAAACTGAGCCACAGGAGTAGCAAGACTCCGGTTGGCGGTGTCAAGTGAAATCCTCCTCCAGAAAGGCACCCCCTTTAACAACCTGGCGCCCCTCCAGGCTCAGTTCTAGAGGGTGGGCCTGGTGGGCCAGGCCCACCCAAACATGAGCCTGGCCCACCCAAACATGAACCTTGGCCCTCGCAGTGACGCCAGGCTGACCCCTTCAGCTGTTTATCAGATGGAACAGAGTTTGAACAGAGCAGGTAAGAGAATGTGTGGCTATTGCTTCGTTTTGTTTTTTTAAATCTACGATGGCCCAGCTAGATATATACTTTATGTATACTTCGAGGATGTGTGTATACTAGTTAATATTCTAAAAGTCTGTGAGGGCCCAGCAAGACTCGTACTTTGTGTATGCTGCGTATATTTAATTTATATTGTTGTATCGTTTATCATTACGGATGCAAGACACAACTACTAAAAAGCAATATTTTACTTCCATACAATGTGAGGGCCCGCTCACCTCTTTATGTCCTGTGAGCACATCCTCAACTTCGCCTGCTGCCAGACATAGTTTTGTAGTGCAAACGCGTAGTGCTGAGGGACGGCAAACAGCAATGGCGAGATCGGCACAGTGCTGGCAAGCTTCGCAGTGCCTCATAAAAGTGCAAGATCAGTGGCCCGGCCCAACGGCCTTCCTCTGTCCGCCTGCTCTGCGCTTCTCTTGCTACTTGTCAGCCACGCCCAGCAACTTTGCGCTACCGGATTTCTCAAACCAATGGTCAGATGACCTGTAAAGAAATACGAAGTTTAAAGAGAAGGTGAATGGATAGGTTGTAAACTAAGTGAAAGGGGGAAAAAAGAGAATTGGTAGAAAGAGCACAGAATGAAGGATCAACAGTTAAAACAAAAATAGTTACAGTGACATAGTTTCTGTATACTTTGAAAGTAATGAGTGCATATATGTCCACTTGCTAAATAGTTGAAAGTGACAAGTGTTGAAGAACGAAAGTGTGAAAGTAGTCAAAAGTGAGTCCTAGATTCCTTACAGCAAGGAGAGGGAATGTGTGCTGGTGAAATGTAGACATGGAGCTAGAAAGGATTGGGAGAACATCAAGTCTTGATAGAAGCAACACATTAATTAAAAAAATATTTGAGAGTTGACTGTGCAAAAGTGGTATTACAGGGAAAATACACTACAGGTTCCCAATTAAGGGTGGAAGGAGAAAAAGTTAAATAAGCAAGCAAAGAAAGTACTAATCCTGTGAGACGAAGACAAGAAATGGTGACATTTGCCAAAATATCTAATGAGACAAGATGTTACAATTTAACCTATGTAGAAAAGTGAACAATAGTAGTAACAAGAGTTTAGTGTTCTCTAATTACTGAAAATGTCTAGCTAAGATTTATGGAACTCTATGGATTAAATTTAGTATAGTGGGAGAAACGTGTTTTTCTCGTTTTATTTCAATAAACCTAAATCTTATTTATTATCAATAGGTTAGCTACTAATAAATACAACTTAAATATTGTGCTCCGCTCCGAGCATCTTGAAAGGATCACCATTGAGTGACCAAATGTGTCAGGACTGCGCATACACTCTTTGTTTGATTCATACAGACTAAATGATCTGTTCATTATAAATATGATATTGAAGGTCTGTTAAAAGAACCATCAATCACCCGACTGAAAATTTATTCTTTAAGCAGTATTCAATTTTATAGGAAAGGGGATTCATATGGACTAAAGCATGGGCGAGAAAAGCTTTTACTCAGGAGATAAGCTGAGTGGATGATCAAATTGAGTAATTTAACTGGAGGACGGTTTAAGACTGTAGATGGTGGTTCAAGTAAGAATAAGAGGTTGGGAAAATTTGACTTTGGCATATATAACCGTATTGGCATCTTAGGTATGTGAGGCAGTCGGAGATGGAGCTTGCCTAGTAACCATGGATAAGGATGTAATAAGTGAGCAATTGATATATTACTAAAAATCAGGCAGGACAAAGCACATGTTTCTACTCTACAGAAATGATATAACAATAATCTAGAATGAGCCAGAAACAGCAAGAATGTTTCATGAATGAATAAAAACAAAGGCAAACGGAAGAAAAGAAGTAGGGTTGACTTCCAATTCAGTTGCTCAACAGTACTCTATGAAAGACTAAACAACATCAGCCTAACCCAGCTCATCACAGATCTCAGGCAAATCACCTGAAACACACTGGACTCTATCTTCAACATCTTCAACAACATCAAATTCAACTCAACCTCACCCCTCACCCTGACCGACCACTCCTAATTTCCCTTCCAGATAAATACATTGCAGACCAACTCACCCAGAAACATACCCCTATCCAGCTGCAGCTGGACCAAAATCTCAATCAGAATGACCCAACGCCCTCTACGCAGACCTACCCAACATTATGTAAAACATCTACTCTGATGTTGACAACTTCAAGAACTGGATCAATAACTTCTGCCTCAAACCCATAAGCTCAACAAACAGAGAAGAACCAACAAGAAAGCCAGTTGGTATGCAATGAACCACCGTGACAATAAAAGACACTGCAGACAGGTAGGTAGAAAGAAAGTGTAGAGTCAGCGACACCGACAGAACCACTTTCAAAACAGCACTCAGATGATCCCATAAGCAAATAAAAGGAAAAAAGCACTAGCGGAATACATCGAAGGGAGCTCCAACAGCAGGAGAGAAATCTTCTGGACGAGCAAAGATTTCACCACAACCACAGCCTCCACCGACCGCATCACCTCCGCACAAGAGCTCTGCGACGACCTATCCAACTTATTCCACAGCAAAATCATGCACGTCTACAGCAACTTCCACACCAACCAGATACCAGTGAATTCCTCACCAACCTGCTGGTCACCAATCACAACAACCACCTGACCAGATGGAAGCCCCTCACAGGGGTGTGTAATTTAATAAAATATCTACTTGTCCATATGGCAGGTTGCTTCATAAATCTACTTGTCCTGTAAAGAAATCCACTTGTCCCTTTGGTGCCATGTAGTGTGGCGACAAATTATGGGAGTAATCTCATTATATAAGAGCTCTGATATAGTCTCTCTGATTAGGCCAGGGCTCATATCATAGTAGTGTTTGAATACTTGCAATCCCATTATGTGGCCACGTTTCGCAGATCTACATACTGGGGCTGAAGGTAGTGGTAAGCAACAGTTCCAGGGTTAGAATGCCCTTTTGAGTCTGTGCAAACCTACTAACTTGCTTGTTTTACGGCTTTTCAACAACTCTTCTTTAATCTTTTATTATACTGAGAATGTTGGAAATTTACTCCTGACAATGGCAAACATAAACATTCTTCCAGAGTTGGGAAAAAGTGATGGAGGGAAAGTGAGTTTGCAAACACTCAGATTTTCGCAAGAGCAGGTCTACACATGCATATTTGCTCATGCTAAAATGCAGTTCACAAGTATTTTCTAGGAGTACTATTTCTTTTCCTACTTCTGTAAATTCTTGGGAATTCACGAAAGCCTTATAGCTGCACTTAATGCAAGGACATATACCATGGGTGCACTTTTTAGACTTTCTTTAATAATTGGGCCCCTAATTTTGTCTGGCATTGATCGTGACCTTATGCATTTATTAAAATTCTGTCTCTCTCTCTGTATTGGCTGGCTTCACTGTGAGTGACAGCATTCTGCTCTTGAACAAGGAGCATATCGGCACACAAAGTAGTTTTGGTCAGTGCCAGTAACCACTGTGGCAGCGTGTGCTTTTTGAAACAAAAAGCAATTTTTGCTTTTGCCAATGTTTGTTGTAATGGTGAGGGCCCAGCAGCTCCCACACCAATAATGTTTTAACAGAAACCATTGCAAAACAAGTCACACATTGAAAAAACTGATAAGCTGACCACCAATTTCAGACCTACTGGCTTTGCCAATGCTGGTTTATTTTTGTTTCCCATAATTTTATTGAAACTGGTTACATTGATTTTCCATTATGAATATTTTTGGGAAATACTAGCATGCATCAACACATGTTACTAAATGATGCTGCAAAGAAATGGTACCTGATATTTTACAGTAGTTTAGCTAAATGTTTTTTTCTGCTTTTATTTTTTTATGAACATTTTATTTTGAAAGCAAAAAATCATCAATCTTTCTTTCAAGCTTCTGCAAATATTTGCATCAAATCAGAGAGCATTCGCCTCATATTGCTAAACCTTGGAAAACAAGTGTACATATTTTTATTCTGGAACCTCTGTCAGAGAAGTCATTCACTTCTAGCGCTCACCCTAATAATAAAGGCTTTCAAGTAATGAACATAAAAACAAGTTTGAACAGCGTTAACATATGGACAAAAATATTACCTTAACTGCAGGAAGTGCCCTTCCCTGATCCATGATGTGGTACTGTAATCTGGCAGCCACAGAGTTTGTGCTGCAGGTTGATGGGCCTACCTGTTCCAAGGACAAAATACACATGAAAATGTGTTGCCCTTGACCCCAAACAATATGTCCTGGGCTTCAGGGTATAGGAATTCCACATTCCTGCCCTCACCAGTGAAGAAACTGGCTCACTCATGTGGACTATCCACTCCGGATCCTTGCCCCCACCGCATCTTCAACTTCGGTGAATCATCAATTAACACACCATTCATCCACATCCTGACCACTTCCACCACCTCTGCCACCTTCCTGAAAGCATGCAGTAGCAGATGCCCTCCTCAAGAAACCTTCAGCCGACTCAAGCCATCTGGCCAACTTCCAACCTATCTTCCTGCATCCCTACCTCCCCCTCCCCCACCTCTAGCTCCACCACCTACAACACACACATTCCGAATTCAGAAAGTACCACAGCACAGAAACAGCACTCGTTGAAGCCACCAACAATAACAGGCCCATTTTTGACAGAAGAGAAACAGCCACCCTCATTCTGCTCGACCTCTCCGTGGCATTTGACATCTCCCAAAACACACTCATCAGAAGACTCCATGAGTGTGGTATCCAAGGACCTGCCCAAGTGGTTCTGCTCCTTCCTCACAGGAAGAACCCTAAGAGTCAGACTGTCACCCTTCACATCCGAGGCCAAGAAACTGGTATGCTTAGTCCTCTTTGGTTCTTCCCTCAGGCCAACCCTGTTCAATGTCTACATGTTTGCACTCGCTATCATCGTCCGATCTCAAGGCATCACCATCTTTTGAAGATGACCTCCAACTCATCCTCTACTTGACGGATAAGACACGCTCCGCCAGAACCAGCTTCACCGCTGCATGACCGTGGCAGCGGAATGAATGAGAGTCAACTGCTTGAACTTAAACTTCAACAAGGCTGAAGTTCTGGTCTTTGGGGGACAATAACTCCTCATGGGATGACACCAGGTGGGTACAGAAGAGGGACCCAAACCAACATCCTCCTACCACACCAGAAATCTGGGGATCATCCTTGATGACAGGTTGAACATGACTGCTCCTCTTGCTTCCACATCCTATGAATGCTACTAAAAATATTTAAGTGGCTTCCACACAACACCAGAGGAACCATCACCAAGCACTTATCACAAGCCGAATAGACTATGAATAGGCTTCAGTGTGCCAGACTTCAGACCATCCCGAGTGCTGCAGCAAGACTCGCATTCAACCTCCCCACCACACCCACATCTCACCCTACTCCTAGGAGCTCCACTAGCTCCCCATTCACAAACACAGACAATTTAAACTTGTCACACACCGCTACAAAGCCCTACACATTATGGGACCTGCTTACCTCAACAGCTGCATACACTTTCAAAACCCATCTAGTCACCTATGGTCAGTCTTGCACTCTTTCGCAAACACACGCACCCTGCAGTCACAAATGCATAACAGGAAGTCGCTCTTTCTCTTACTTAGCACCCAAAACATTGAATGACCTCCCACATCACATCAGAGCCTCCTCCTCTCTACTAGGGTTTCACAAGAAACTGAAGACCTGGCTCTTCGAAGTATGCTGTGGGGGATTAGAGTGCTATACCAATCAACATAACATAACTGTTATGGAGTTCCACTATGTCCAAGTTCCATATTTGTTGCAGGTATATAATGAGAAATATAGACCCAAAACAAACCTAACTTAGAAGACTCTGAAGAGTTTAAGGTCCTCATTGAAGGGAGGCATTCTGGAGAGTGAAGCTTCTTCGCAATTTTTTTTTTTTTGAAGACCTTTAGTGTACATGAATCGAAATACACAATATAGGGCCTACAACCCCCTGGGCCGGCCGCAATGGTAACACAACCTATATGTCATTATACTGAAAACACGGCCTGTGAGCCGACAACCCAGGGGTCCGGCGGCAGATGAAAATATATAGCAACATTATGGTAAGAATGGAAATATACCACATGACTTAGGTCTAAGATGTTCTTCTCTTTTTTAAAACAAACCACAAATCCCACATTGGAATAAACCACGGTAAGCACGTTCAGTCCCTCAAAGGTGACAAAACAACGGTCAAGTCTGCAGCTTTATTAACCTTGGTATTATGACCACAAAACCAATCTCGCATCATGAAGCGCGATAAGCAGTAGGGCAGGGTTCATCACAGCCCAAGGAGGTCCATGCTGGCCTATGTAAACTTTAGTTCAAACCTTTAATCAGAAAGACACTCATCCGGATCCGCTCGTGGTGGCTCTCATATGTCACCCCTAAATTTGTTCCAGGCCCCCCAGATTTGTCCCCATTTTTTGGGGCATCCCCGATGGACAAATACCGCCTTTTTAGCCACCATCGCTTCGTCCATGTCTTTACACCAGTCTCGCAGTGTGGGCTGTACGCTGGATCCCCATAGTCTGGCAATATTACGTTTTGCCACTAACCTCCCCAGTGTGGCCCAATCCTGTTGACGGTGGGTCATATCATCCGCATCCCAGATATTTAATAGGCAGCGACGTGGGTTGGGCATCAGTGAAATAGTCGTGGATTGTGAAATGGTTCGCATCACCGCCGCCCAATACGTGGCCACCCGGCTACAGTCTCAAATGGTATGGAAGAATGTTCCTCTTTCTCCACATCCGCGGAGGCAGTATTCGTGGGAAGCCCACCCTATTTTGTAAAGGACCGTTCTGGTATAGTATGTGCGGTGTAGTATTTTCAATTGAACTAATTAAAGTCTGGACGTGATCGCTGATTCTCGGGGTGACGAAAGAGCCTCCTGCCATTCCGAGTCATCAAGGTCGCCAATTTCGTCCACCCAAGCCAGGCGCAATTTGGATAGCATGTCAGGTAGGTTGTTGACCAGTTTCCTATATGTGTAGGACGTCGCTTTATGTGACATATGCTCTGTTAGCAGCCTATCTGCCTACGGAGTGGACTCTGGTAGTTTTGTACCTGCCGGGATGACCGATAGAAGCGAATGACGGATCTGCACATACCTATAGTACTCGGACTGGGCCATATCGTATTTGGTTTGCAGGTAAGTGAAGTCCACTATGTTGTTTTTCCTCCAGAGATCTCCCACCACCGAGATGCCTATGGCGTCCCATGCTCGGAACCCCTTGCTATTCCCTATGAAGCCCAGTTTGTGTGAGTCCCACAGGGGTGTCATTTGCGTGATAGCGTCTGCACAATTAAGGTGCCTATGTGCCTTATACCAAAGTTGGACTGTATGACTGGTCGGACCGACGAGGTCAGATGGGACGCCACGGCCATAGAGGGTTCTTAAAAGTCCCCTGGACTCAATATTCCGCCTGTCAGCCAGGAAGGCGGGCTCAGTTTGTGGGGCGTGTAGCCAGAAATTAATCTGCTTAAGGTGGGCAGCCCAGTAGTATAGTTCGATATCAGGGAGCGATATGCCTCCATCATACCAATCTTTTACCAGTTTGCATTGTGCAATTCGGGCCAGTTTCCCGTCCCATAACAAAGCAGAAACCGTAGCCGCGATGGCTCTAAAGTAGGAAGAGGGGACCGGGAATGGTGTGTTTTCAAGGAGGTAGAGGAAACTAGGCAATGCCATCATTTTAAACAGCACGGCCTTGCCAAGGAGGGTGAGAGGGAGGGAACGCCACACCTTTACATCCCGAGCAAACCTTTCCAGTGGGGGCCTCAAATTCAGGGCGTGGAATTCGTCCGGGTTGGACGACACCTGTATTCCCAAATATTTGAAAGGGGTGTCAGTGTACCGCAGCGGACAGTCCGCGGGGAGGGAAGGCGGGGTGCCGGCGAGGACATACAGGACTGATTTGGTCCAATTGATTCTATACCCTGAAACTCTCCCAAACTTTTCGCAAACATTCAGAATTTCTAGGATTGACTTTTTGGGGGAGGTAAGATAAAGAAGGACATCGTCCGCATAGAGCGATATCCTTTCCTCCCAAGACGGTGACCACCTGATACCTTTGATGGATGGTTCCCACCGAATCCAAATCGCCAATGGCTCAAGGATCAGTGTGAACAGCAAGGGGGACAACGGGCAGCCCTGCCGCGTTCCACGGCCAAGCGGGAAATCCCTGGAGACGTGGCCATTTACTGCTATCTGGGCCAGAGGGCCAGTATAGAGCAGGCGGACCCACGCACAGAACTTGGGGCCAAAGCCCATGTGACGGAGTACGGCAAATAGATAAGGCCATTCTACGGTGTCGAACGCCATAGTTGCGTCCAGGGAGAGAAGGACTGCTGGCTCCTGTATGTACTCCCGGCGGGCCAGTACCGCCTGTAGACGGCGCAATTTGCACTTTTTAAGGATTGTTTTGAAAACTTTTAATGGCAATACTGTCCCTGAAAGTTTTGCCATAGCAAGAACCAATAGCAGCAAGACTTTAATTTGAGAGTTGTAATAGTGGGTCCTGAATACCTTGCGCATGCAGATGTTAGAAAAATCTGTCAGATAGAAGGGTGTCCACTTTGGAGGAATGTTCCCTTCAGCTGCATTTTATGGGAGAGTATGCTTGTAAAGATGGAGTATTTCTGCACAGAATTACTAGTGTTTATGGCTGAAGAAGAAATATCCCAACCAGTTAGTTTAGTTATAATGCTCTATGTTATGCTGATGTCCAGATCAGATTTTAAAAGGTTTGATAATCCATTGACCCTGGTCTTATAAAAAAAAATTAACACTTAATCTGCCTGTCTTTGAGTTGAAGTGAATTTCGAGGAAGATTGGTTCAGGTACCAAACACTTTAGTATATACTAGCTGTCCGCACAACTTCACAAATGCGTGCAGTGGTGCTGAATGGTGCTTTAGAAATAAGTTAATGGTTAAACAAACAGATTTGTATATGTGTATACAGTATTATACAGGATGATCATAACAAGCTCCATCCCAGCATATCTCCCCACCATCGCTTTGCCCAAACTATGCTGCTTAGGGCCATGAGCCTTGAACTAAACATCTCAGAATGTAAAACCCAACACAGTAGCCAGTGTGCTATGATCTTAAATAAATACCATAAAGTACCTGCAGAGCTCCTCAAAGCTGGCAGTGTACCGAAATCCGTAAACGGCGTGCCTTTCTCTCACACCTCTTCATCCGTCCCACTGCTAAACCCTGCATCCCATGACCCACCAATTGCAACTTGGTGGTTATCGTGCGCAACATGGACACATTTACCCCGTAGGTTTAAAACAAATGGGGAACATCGTTCTATGCTGAATAAAGTCCTACGCCGACAATACTTTGTTTTGCAAGTTTCAGCAATTGATAACATGAATCTGTTTGCTGGTTTTCCGCTTATGCTTCCTGTAGGAGTTTGACTCTTGACTTAAGGTCATGTTTGATTTTGTCATTAGAATGGATTTTAGGAAAGATTCATATTCTAGGCCTCAGCCATGGTCAGCAATGTAAGTGCTCACCTCAGAGATTTTGCAAGGGGCTGTTTTTCTGTTATCCAAGATTTTCTTGCACAGATGGTATTTCACTGTCCAGCTTTCCTTTTGTAGCCCAAAGTCATGCCTTATTTGTGCATTTTGGTTTCAATAGTAGATTAATTTGTGTTCTGATTTGTCGTGATGCTATGGCGACATGTTGCTGGAATATGTTTTTCCCTTTAAAGAAACAAAACAAGAACCAAAATCTTTTGGCAAAACAGAAACAGTTGGGTTAATTAAATGCTTCTGTTGGGAAACATCCACAGAAATCCGGTCTGAGGACTGTCTCAACATACATTCGTTCTGAGCGCATTTATGTACAGTCTTTAGAGTATCAACAAATTATTTAGATCTTATTTTAAAGAAAGGAATGCGGGCCTAGTTATGGGGTTGTAAATTAGACCACCTGATAGTGAATGGCGGTGGGTCTCGACCTTGCGTGGATTCAATGGGGGCCAGTGGGTGAAGTGTCCAGGTATGCGGTATTGAGAGCGCGTAATCGATGCGTGGACTGTGTATTGTGCTCTGATTGGATGAGTGTTCCTAACTTCATGTTGCATCTAACTTTGTCATGTTGTGGGAACGCGGCATGATGGAGAAATACTGGCATATGAATGAAACTCATCAGACATAGCAGGTTTGCTCAGAAACAGGGTGAAATTTATTTAATGGTACCAAAAGCATGCATCATTGCTAATTAGCAAGGAAGAAGTCAGATCTGCCGCCTTAGGGACTCTCAGACCGCTTCTTCCCAGAGTGACAGATTTCTAGGTGCTATATACCTAAAGTAATGCCATGTCAGCGGAACTAGAATAAGGCACCAAGCCAAATATGGCTGACATGGATGTGCAATGTCTGCACCATGCAAAATCTTATATAAGCAAGATATCTTTGGAAGTACATGCAAATGAATTTGCACCCCTCCGACCATATGTGCTTTAATGGGGCCAGTCTCCTGGGAACATTGTAGTGTTGCTGCCTGTCTGTGGGACTAATCTGGGTTTGTCCTGTTCGCATGTTTGCCTAGCTGGTTACGTGCCTCCCCTCTTGAGATTTATCAATCAGTAGTGTCAGGCCTAGGTCGCAGGGCCTGCCTGACCACTTATTTCTAACTCAGGGTAGACATAGAGTTCATCTCCGGCGATTTCGACAACAGTGACTTAATCTCATTTTAGAATATACATGTATTGTTGCGTAGATTGATTATCAGTAGGGAGAGAAAGGGTATTCGCCTAAAAAGGCAGGAGAGGGACTCCCTGTCCCCTTAGATATATCAATAAACAACAATAAGGGAGTTACACCTGGGGGATATACCCAGCCTCAGTAGAGGCGAGTCTGTGTGTTAGCCACAATCCAAAGAAAGGACGTCCTTTGTCCTTAAAATATCCGGAACTTCCCACTTACGTGGTTTATTCTGGGGTGTAACGGATATAGTTAAAAGAAAGGAGGCACCTGTTGCCCAATTAGGAGAGCTATCGGTGAAAACTATTTGGCGTGTGGGATAAAAAGGTCTACATGTTTCTACCTATGTGTCAAATTAACAGGTATTCGTCAGGACCGTGGGGTACTTACGGGACGGTATGCGCACGCTAAGGCGCACCCTATCCTCGTAGGTAGCAGTAGGAGAAACCAAATGAATCTCCAGAAAAAGGGTTTCTTCTTTAGTCTGTTGAAAAAACCTGTTGAGAGAAATGAGGGAAAACGGGGTTGTGGATAACGAGTGCTGGGTGTTTGTGTCTCAGTGGCTGTTTCTCAACCACTGAGACACAAACACCCAGCACTTCGCCGTCACGTGTCTAGTGCCTTTCCCACAACCAGCACTGACACGAAGTGATTTCAGTATCATTGATACATTGGGTGTGCCACCACGTGGTATGTAGCATTATTGGGACTTATCTCACACGTCCCTCACATCAAGTTTATGATGTATGCTGATGAACATCACCATTCACCGATTGTGCGTTGTGTATGTGTTTTATATATGTATATGTTCGTTATCCACAACTCCGGATATTTTTAATAACACTTAGCTTTTCCCTTTCACACATAAAAGAAATAAAACCAGCTCCACTGTAATCAGGTGTCGCAGCACACCTGGATGGCATTCGGCTGTCCGGGTGGGACCCCGATGATGAAGCATGTCACCAACTAGGTCGGTGAGTGAGGGGTCTTCTTAAGGACAAAGGACGTCCTTTCTTTGGATTGTGGCTAACACACAGACTCGCCTCTACTGAGGCTGGGTATATCCCCCAGGTGTAACTCCCTTATTGTTGTTTAACGTTGCGTAGATTGACATCAGTAGTAACATACACCCCTCTAGTTTAATCTTCAACTACATCATTTACCCCACACTTCATGACTGTTATGTTGTTGGGGGCTTGTTGTGTTTCAGTTTTGATTACTACTACTACTTCTCTATTTATTTGCATTCTTCCCAATTTGATGACTGGGTTGGTTTCCTGCTGTAAAAACAAACTGCCAATTTTAGGAAACCACACAAAAACAGTTCAAGAATGAGAACCAGCAGCAATGACGTGCAGAATCTCGCAAACCACCTGGAAGCCAAACAAACCAGCCTTCATACCATTCCTGCTTTGTGGCACCTCCCGTCTTATGTATGTTCGTTGGCAATCGATGCAGTGTCTGAATGGCAAGAGTGAGTGTCCTTTTATCCATGTCATTGCGGTCATAATGTCCAATACATATCGGTGTTGCAGCACCCTGAGGCAGATGTCTTAGTTTTTTCCTTGATTGTGTTATGGCCAAGCTCAGTACTATACATCATTTTCAGCAGCTCCCACCTGGTTATCTGTAACCCACAGGTGTTTGATTTAGTCTGCAAGGTGAAAAAGGGTACAGACCCTCCTACGTTTACTTGTGTGTCAGTAAACGGTCTGAATTCTACCCGAATGTCCTTGTACTGAGCACAACCTAAATAATCTGCAGTTCTGTTTATTCATGAGCCAGAAGCAATAGAGTTGTTTTCTTCTGTAGCGTACGTTGGTACAACTCTGACAGATCTTCTTCAGTGATGACCAGAGTAGGGGTGTGTATGGGGATGAGGGGACAAAGGCCATGCCAATCTAGTGATGAGTTGAAGATATGCAAATTCCCATCTTTGCCTGTACAGATCAATCAGCGTGGACGTGCCCCATTGCATGTCCCGTATTGTCAGTATTGCTTTGCAGTTCTCAATCTTGCTGAGTGGAATAATTCCTTTGCCTGCCGTGAAGGTTCGGTACAATTAGGGGTTACCCCTTACCTTCCAACCACGTGTACCTATCTATCGCAGTGTCCCATATTTATGGACGGGGTGATCTATGCTTGAATTTAACCCTCCCCCTCCTCTGGCAATCAGCTGTTTCTTTTGCTTTGGTGAAAGTGCTAAAAAGTGTTAGTTTGCAAACGTACATAAAAAACAGTCTGTGGTCTTTGACTGGCACACTTGGGCTTGGTTGGGATTCGGAAAGTAGTTTCTGCAGAGGTGGTGGGCCGCTGTAAAGGTGGTGCACTTGTGGATCGACTGCAGCCCTATCGGATAAGAGCTGTTTGTTAACAGAAAAACATGCATCCTTCTATATCATCCTGAATCAATCTTGGGGTTTCCTGTGCCATTCATTTTTGGGGTTCCGGAGGGTGATCCCAATTTTGGTTACTATTTAGAAATTCAGTGATGAATGATTATTCCTGGGTCGCCTGGATCTTTTATTCATGAGTCATTGTCTCTCCCCCCCTCACCTCAGCAGGAAGGGACGTTCCAGTAAGCAGGTGATTTTGTCTAATTACCTGCTTGTTATTGGCGTTGTCAGTCTTCTAGCCTCCAATTTTCCTTAATGTGTGCAGAGATAATTTTATTGATGCGGGTGGTGTCTTTTGACCTATTCATGCATGGGGCGATGTAGAAGAGGGGATGTATGGCAATTGGGTGTTTGTTAATATACGCACCATGCTGGCACCATGCTCTGAGGTCACATGTCTATCCCTGCAGCTCCGGCACGCGTCATGCAGTATGATTCTTCCTAGTGGCGCTAGGTGTCCTGGTCACAACCTTTTCCTAGAGACTATTTTTGGGATGGTTTTGGGCTTTTTATTGCAGGTATTAGAGTTGCTCCATGGCCCCCGTAATGCTATTGCGCCAATGTCTACAAATGGGCAGTGGGACGTTATTTCTGGTTCTCTTGCACAGAGCTGTGATGGATATTTGCGGACTTCCTCCCTCCTGGCACCCTCTTTGCCTCGGATCCAGGATATTTGGACCTACCATCCCTGGCCATGGCCAGGGGCTTCTGACTGGCGATATGCTACCCTCGTTGTGTGGAAAGACATGACCCACCGGGCAGGCTTTGGACGCTTGGAAATTTTTGATAAGAGGAGGAGAAGACAATATTTCACCGAGGTGAGGGTCCAGTGCAAGGCTAGAACTTTGCCGAAGGTCGCCCGATGCAGGTAATGGACTGAGAGAGCTGTTGGTTTTGGTTAACCTCTCCTCTACCGATTTTGGCACCATTCGGTGCCATGCAATCTGTCGCACTATGTGCTTTGACTTCAGAGGTCTGGGGACACCATTATCCCAAGTGTGCAAAAACCGGGCTCCTGGCACTAGAACCTCACTTCCTTTTGGTACCAAAATAGCTCCTCCATTGACTTGGAGGCAGTTAAAGGATGGGGTTCTTTCAACTTAGGGGCACGTCTTAGTGACTTGTGTGAGGGGACTTGGCTGCCTGCTTTTATGCGCTGGTCGGGGGAGCCTTCCTGCCACCTCATTAGACTAACCTCCTACCGGGGTGTGGCCAGCCAACCCAGCCCCTGGGGATCAGCAGCAGAGTGGGGCCTAGTCCCCACAGGCACCCGAATGGTGGATGCTAGCACGGATTCCTGATCGGCACAATTTACGGCATCCCTGAGTTTCCTGAATTCAAGTAAAGACTGAAAATTCCTAATATTGTCTTAGTGTTTTTTCTGAAATGCATATTGAGGTGTGCGTGAAGTGTATGTTCTGCATTGGGGTTTTGTATATAATGCATCTTTGAGTTTTGTGTTGGTGCCGAAGGTATTGCCCCTCCAGACAGTTAACCCTCTTTGCTGTGGTTTTGGTGACTGACCTTGTTGGGCTGGGTCCCCTGTCTGCTGCTGTGGTCACGTGTTCGGCCAACCACCTGGTCCTCGTTGTGGTGGTGTGGTCGCCAACTGATTCTCCTGTGGCTGAATGTAAGGTGCATTTGGGTTTGTCTGGGCTTGATTTTGTGAAAGGGGATTTTGCAGGGACTGGCCTAGGCTTATCTATCATTGCTCATGATATGCCTTCAACTGGCATCAGTAGGCCATGTGGCAATAGAAACATTATTTGAGGCCTGGCTGCCACCAGCCTCCCTGGCCTCTGCTGCTATGACTCGGTGGGAACCCTCTGGGGTTCTTAGGCAGAGGTTCCTTCAACACTGGTGTCAATTGCAAGCTTGATGCCTAAGCGCCCCCCCCTATAGGGTGGTCTTTTTTTAATTTGTGTTGGGCCAGCTTAATGGTGTCTCGTTGTGATTGCTCCTGCCTCTTCCCACTGGGCTGCTGTGCAGGGGTCCGTGTGGCTCCCTATGCTTCCCAGGCTCCGATTCCTTTCCCAGTGGATTGGCAGAGACACTTCCATAGGGTGGTCTTTAATTTGCTGTATGTTACGAATTTATTAGGGTGGTTACGCACCTGGGCACTGCATTTGGAAGCAAGAACACCACATAGTGCCAGGCAACAATTGTTTGTGCCACCTCTTTACGCATGGAAGTGCAGTGGTAGCGGTAGGGGCTAAGCTAAGTGATATCGGGGGCGCCCTAGCTGTTGCCACCATTGCTCCTTGGCCATGCTTTCCTCCCAGTCTCAGGTGGGGCAGCAGCCAAACATGTGACAGTCACAACTCCCTTCCTCTCTGCATACCCTGTTGGTTATCGGGGTTTTTGTTCTTTTTGCTACTTCAACTAGGAGATCGGTGTGCGCAACATGCCCACTGCCGGCCAAAGCCGCATAGTTTGAAGAAATCCCTATGTATTCCATGACCGCCTAGGTGAAGGGGGCCTGGCTGGGACTATCCTTGCCTGTATACATGCAGTGCGGGAATGTTTTTCTAGTCTGGGTTCTTGAGAGGGAGCTCCAAGGGAGAAGCTAGTAAAGGCTCCGTTGCTGGCAAACTGAATGGTCTTTTCTAGCTTGATCATTAGGTCTCATCATGAGATTATAGTTGGGAATAGTATAGTACCTGTTCCCTCAGCCTATTCCCCTCTATCTCCAACTCCCCTCTATCTCCAACTCGAAGGGGTTCTGTGATGGGGCCACTGTACCCAACAATCCATGCATATTTACAGTGTACTCTGATAAAGGGACTGCCTCTTCCCTTAGGCACGATATTGTTGCCTCGTGTCTATTAGGAAACTGTAAGACATTTAGTTCTCTAGCACCATCACTACTAGGTCTCCTCCTGACCGAATAGGGGTTGATAATAGGATGTGTGCGTTCTCTGGCATGTTGATGGCCTCTGGCCTAGGTCTGTTAGGCTGACCCTGTAGCCTCACTAAAGCTGTCAGATCCTGGGGTACTGTCGCCCTCACTAGTTGTGTTGCTATCCAGAATCGCCATGAACCGGTCCCCTGAGAACATTCAAATGATCGGGTTGGAGTGCAGGTTCCTTGCGCCGCTGAGGGTTGATGTGTTTTATGTGATGGATGGGTGGGGTCGAGCTTCGCGGAACCCTAGCACCGAGCTGGGGTGTGGCTGGAATTGCCTGGGCTTGCCAGTCTGTAAGCCTCCCAGGCCTAACAGCTCGCTGCAATAATCCTACATTTCTACTCTTGATCGTGGGGAAATATTTACACAGGATAATGCTGGCAGTATCTACTTACTACGAGCTCACCTTTAGAAAAAGATGCATCGAAAAGAGGGACAAAGCTAGCAACAATTTACACAGAGAAGGAGGAACAACTCGACAACTTACAGGCTCCCCTTGACCAAGCACAAGCTACACCTAATCTCCAAGATCCAAATGTTCCCTAATGTACACATTACACCCTGTCGCACCCAAGGGCCCTGCATACCTGCTGTGTCACGCACAGTGGTTAATGCGAGTAACACCTCTCACATCTTTCAGATACTATGAGTGTTAAAAATCCGACACAACTGAGAAAACCCTTTAGACTTAAAAATAAGATTGAGGTGTTGGCCCTGTATCACACACATGGCCTATGCATACCTTCTGTGTCATGCCCAGAGGTCCATGTGGTGAGGCCTTGCCCAAACAGGAACAGTTAGTTTATTTGAACGCTTCGTCTGGGAAACATCAACAGAAATGGCTCTGAAGACTGTCTCAACATACATTCGTTCTGAGTGCATTTCTATACAGTCTTTGGAGCATCATAAAACAGTTTATATCTTATTTCAGAGAAAGGAATGCGTGCCTGATCGTGGGGTAGTAAATCAGGCCACCTGATAGGGAATGCAGGTGGGTCTCGACCTGCATAGATACAATGGGGGCCAGTGGGTAAAGTGTCCAGATGTCCGGTATGGGTAGTGGCGTGTACTGTGTTGTGCCCAGATTGGCTGAGTGTTCCTAACTTCTTGCCATCTAACTTTATGGTGTTTTGGAAACGCAGCACACCTTCGACCCTATGTGCTTTATTGGGGCAATATCCTGAGACCATTGTGGTGTTGCTGCCTATCTGCAGGACTAATCTGGGATTGTCCTGTTCACACTGATTTTTACAGATAAATACAGACAGAAAACCTTTTCTTTGTCTTATTTATTTTTAAATGTGGATAAAAACGAAAATTAGGTGCTTTTTGTCATGACTGCTAGGCCAATAACTGTGTGGATTGATAGGTAAGGGTGTTAAAAATGAAAGGTATTTTAGTAAAGAAGCTTAAACAGCAGGAGATATGCACAAGACTGATACTGAAATGTGCATATTTTCATATAAGTGGATTGATTATCTTCTGCGGGTGTTCATATCACTAAAACCTGGCAGGCATTCAAGCACAACTGCACGTTTATTGGGTAAATAGATGTGGAAATATACCAGTTTCAGCTTTATTTTTTTCACAATATCCATAATAAATATGGATAAATCCAGATAAAGTTGGCAAAAAATAAATATGGATAAATACAGACGGAAATGACAAAAAAAAAAACATAAAACCAGGAGCCCTAATTATGAAACATAGTGAAGTTATAGATTGCCTCACCCAGGTTCGCTAGTGAGCATTCTCTCACACGGAGTCTTTCTATTAAACACAAATTAAATTATAAAAAGTTACACTTCTGATATGCAGTTTTCATATTGGGATAATTAACCAGTCAACGCCTTAAAAAGAACCCTCTTGTTTGTTACAAAGCTGGGAGGCCAGTTAACATGTTGACTTTGAAATTGGAAGGAAATTAGTAGGAAAATGCGTTCAGAACACAACGTACAATGGGTTCTAATTGGGCATGGAAGGTGTCACTGACAGGTGAGTTCAAACACATTTACTGGAAGAGATCAAAATGTAAGTGGTATGGCTAATATAATAATGGCAGTCTACAGGCCTGTAATTCTTTCATGGATTAGATACGTGATATTTCGCTGGCACGAAGATCAAACACCTGTTTCCTTGGTTTTGTAAATTGCCTGCAGTCATGCATAGGCTTGTTGACAGCTGTTTACTAGATGTCTCCTGCAAAGGTAGGCCAGCTCTTTCATTGTGGTGCTGCACGGGTGTCCGCGCACCAACCGCAGACTCTATGACCTGTCATGCTTGTAAGTTAATTTTACTGAAGTCGGTGAATACCATATTTGAAGAAAAAGTTTTTTAATTTTAAAACAACTAAGCAACAGTCAGTCAGATCGTGCTTTGAAGAACTGCAACATTTGCATACATTGAGAACTACGCTCAGTTAAATGAGAATCTGCTTGGTGTTTTTTGGGTAGTTAAGTGTTTTGAAATGTGAGGGATCCGATTTACGTAGGGTTTGTGTTAACTGCTCTTGGCAAAGGAGCTGTTGCTATTTGCATATAAAAAATAAATTAGGAGGCAGCCTTCAACTTAACCCTGCATCTGTGATAAAGTACATCACTTCAACTTATTGCTGGTATCTGAAATATATTCACGTGGCATGGCTGTGCTTATTTTGCCAAAAATGAGGGTGCATTCCCAATGGTTGATGGTGTTGGTGCATGCAGTCCTAATTGTTTGCACTCTCTCTAGCTCTCATTCATACACACGTGCACACTGTCACAATCCATGTGAAATGTTGCTTTTTTTCTTCCCTCAATTGAAATAGAGTAGAAGGAACTGGCCAGAAAGTTGATAATTTACAAGAGTGCACTTTCGGAATGTATGCATACTTGCTAAATGAAGTCGTTTTGGAAAGCTGTGTCAGTCTTGCCATTTCCCATAAAGAGTATTCTTGCTTCCACACCCCTCCTATGTATTTGTTAGCAATGGAATTAGGAGACACAAACACACCTCTGCTGAAGTCCCTCAAGAAATGATTCCATCCTGCAGCAGTCTAGGGCACCAGAGATTTTCTAGAACGGCAAATTACCAGTGACTACTAAGAGAGAGCAGTTGTGACTTCAAGATTCGGTGCATTTTCCCGATGAGCTCGAAGCCATCTCTCACGTTCTTTCTCTCACGCTCTTTCTCTCTTAATCATTCTTTATTCTTTCCTTAGCTCTTTATCTTGTACTCTCTAGTGTTTTAATCTTTCAAGACCTGCATCAAGCATTGCTCAGACCATTGTGGACCTTTCGCTTTCACCTCAGGCAGTTAGAAACCTCAACGCCTCCTCAAATAAAATTGTGTAGAGTGATTTAGTAGTCATAACGTGGACAGAGTTTAGTGGACTTTCCCCATGTACAGAAACTAGTGTGGTTAAGTGGAACGTGAAGTCGCACATTGTAAAGAATGTAGTTGGGGTGAACAGTAGTAATGCTTCAATTACTTACCGGTAATTGCATTACTCTGAGTCCTACTCCCTCGCTTCCCTTACTTACGAAATTGAGGCATCCCTGCCTCACCAGACACCCGTACCCACGTGATTTGTCACGTGGGGACTATATATAGCCCCCAGCCCCCTCATACCTCCTGTAATACCACACAGATCGAAACCATACCAAAAGGTTGGCCTGGACCATCAGGGAGGGAGGGAGGGATGTAAGTAAGGGAAGCGAGGGAGTAGGACTCAGAGTAATGCAATTACCGGTAAGTAATTGAAGCATTACCTCATCGTCCCTCCCTCGCTTCCCTTCCTTACGAAATTGAGATGTACAAAGCCAAACAGGACAACCAAAGAAGGTATGCAAAAAACAGGTTTATTAAAAAACACAGAAGACCAGGGGAAAAACCACTATTCAGGAATCATAGTGGAAAGAACCCTGTGTCCAAACACATCCGCACAGTCAACCTCCTGGCCAATCCTGTAATGAGAGGCAAAGGTCAGCGGGGAAGCCCAGGTGGCAGCCCGGCAGATCTCCGAAATGGAAGCCCCTTGGACCTCCGCACAGGAAGCAGCCATGGAGCGAGTGGAACAACCCTGAACCCCCAAAGGAGAAAGGTGCCCCCCCTCTTTGTACGCCAAAGAAATCAGAGAACGAACCCAACGACTCAAGGAAGGAGTAGAAGGACGCAAACCCCTATTCACAGGACCAAAATTAACAAAAAGGGAATCTGAGAGACGGAAAGGAGCGACCCGCTCCAAATAGACCAGGAGAGCCCTCCTAACATCCAAAGAGTGAAGCCGCACCTCAGACTCCGAGGACGGGGAACCAAAAAAGGAAGGAAGAACCAACTCCTGATCCCTGTGGAATTGAGAGTCCACCTTAGGACAAAAGGAAAGAATAGGTCGCAACACGATTCTGTCATCAAAAACCCGACAAAAAGGGTGTTTGGAAGAAAGAGCACCCAGTTCACACAGGCGGCGAGCAGATGTAATGGCCACCAAAAAGAAAGTCTTGAAGGACAACAGGCGCAGATCCACAGAAACCAACGGCTCAAAGGGAGACGACATCAAGGCGTCCAAGACCAGAGAAAGATCCCAGGATGGAAAATGCCGCCGAGGGGCAGGAAGAACGTTATTCAAACCCTTAAAAAGGCGACTGACCAACCCCTCAGAATCCGAGAGATTGCCCCAAGAGCTCCTAAACGCCCGAATCGCAGCCCACTGCAAACGAAGGGAAGACACCTTCAAGCCCAAGGAAGCACCCTCCTGAAGAAACAGCATCACCTCAAACAAAGAAGAGGAAGAGGGGTCCAAACCCTTGACAAGACACCACCGACTGAAAGAACGCCAGTGCCGTAGGTAAGACTTGTTGGTCGAAGCGCGTCTAGCCGCCTGCAGAGTAGAGGTCAAACCAGCCGGAACCCCTCGTCGCAGAAGACCTAGGCGTTCAACCTCCAAGCCGCCAAGCGCATCCGGCCCAGAACAACCTGTTGAAACGCCGGGAAGACCAAAGGGGGAGGAGACAGAGGCAGCAACCACTCCACCTCCGACCTCAACTCCACCAGGAGAGGAAACCAGGAGGCACGAGGCCACGCCGGAGCCACCAGAATCACAGAAGCCCCCGAGGACCGGACCCTCAGCAGGAAGCGGAGAAGAAGGGGGAAAGGAGGAAACGCATACAGAAGCCCGCGGGGCCAAGGGCAAGAGAGAGCATCCACCGCCCAGGCCGACCCCTCCCGACAGCGGGAGACAAACCGGGACACCAAGGCATTTCCCACATCCGCAAAGAGGTCCACCACCGGAACACCCCAACGCAACGTCAGAGCCACAAACAACTCCCGACGAAGGCAGAAATCCACAGACGACGGAATGGCCCTGCTGAGGGCATCCGCCCGGGAATTGGACACCCCCCGAATATGGATCGCCGAGAGAGCCAACAGATGAGATTCCGCCCAAACAAACAACCGCCCCGCCACTAGGGCCAGAGAAGAGGACCTCGTCCCCCCCTGCCTGTTGACGTAAGCCATGGCCGTGATGTTGTCCGTCCTGACCAGGACCACGGAACCCTGCAGAAACTGGGAGAAGGCCAACAGAGCCAAACGGACAGCCTCCAACTCCCTCCAGTTCGATGACATCCTGCTCTGAGCGGGAGACCAGAAGCCCCTGGACTGATGAACCCCCAGCCATGCCCCCCAACCCGAGAGGCTGGCATCGGTCGTCACCACAACCGGAGCCGGAGGAGAGAGAGAGAGACACCCTTCAGCAAATGACCCCGAACCAGCCACCAACCCAGAGAAGATCTGATCTGAGGGGAAACCGGGATTGGAGAAGAGAGGGGAAGGCAATGGGGAGACCAATGCGCCAGAACATGAGCCAACAGCGTGTGTAAATGAAATCTGGCCCAAGGAACCAGAAACACCGTGGCAGCCATATCCCCCTGAACCTGCAGCCAACGCGCCGCCACCTGTACTGGACCTGACAGCAGAGACAGGATGTGAGACTGAATCTTGACCACCCGAGCCTCGGGCAGAGTGACCACTCCCAAATCTGTCCGAAACCTGGCCCCAATGAAGAGACGATCCTGGGAAGGAACAAGGAACGACTTGCCCAGATTGACAAGAAAGCCGTGCCCCCTCAAAACGGCCAGCACCAAGTCTGTGTGATCGACAGTCAACTGGAAAGAGGGAGCATGAACCAGCCAGTCGTCCAGATAAGGATGTAAAAATATCCCCTGACAGTGGACCAGGGCCACCAAGGGGGCCAAGAGCTTGGTGAAGACCCGAGGGGCGGACTTCAGCCCGAATGGCAAAACCGCAAACTGGAAGTGGAAGCCGCCAACCGCAAAGCGAAGAAACTGCTGATGAGTCCGAGCCACAGGAACGTGAAGGTAGGCGTCCTGCAAATCGATAGACGTCATGAAGTCCCGGACCCCCACCAACGGAATGATGGACTGCAAAGTCACCATCTTGAAGTGAACGGTCCGAACCCAACCATTCACCCTCTTCAGGTCCAGAACCGGCCGGAATCCCCCTGACACCTTCTGGACCAGAAACAAAATGGAATAACATCCCAGACCTCGCTGCGCCAGCGGGACCGGAACGATCGCCCTCTTTGACAGAAGATCCCGAACCCCTTCCAGTAGAGCCTCCCGCTTGGACGGAGACTTGGGGATAGGAGTAAGGATGGTGCCCCAGCCGGGCGGAACGGCGACAAAGTCGATAAGATAGCCTCTCCTGACAATAGTCAATGCCCAGCGATCCCTCACATCCAGCAGCCAAGCGTCCAGGAAAGACATCAGCCTCCCGCCCACAGGACCTGAGGGCGAAACACAGTCGACGTCAGGACTTCCTCTTGAAGGTATCTGCCGGAAGCTTGGGACCAGGCAAGGCCGAAGATTTCCTGGGCCTGAAATGGCGTTGACGAGCAGAAAAGTTCCTGGAGGACTGGCGGGAAGACTGAAAAGATGCAGAGGAGGAAGGAGCAGGATTCCAAAAACGGCGAGAACCAGAGGCAGACGCCTTGCCCTTGTAAGGCAGAGCATGCTTACGGTCCTTGAATGCCTTAGTGACCATACTATCCAGCTGGTCACCAAAGAGCAATTTGCCATCAAAGGGAAACTTAAGGAGTGAGGACTTCTCCGAAGAATCAGCCTTCCAGTCACGCATCCACAAGTTCCGACGAGCCAAAACCAAGGAGCCAGAGGCCATGGCCGCAGAGCGAAGAACATCCGAAGAGACGTCAGCCAAGAGCTTAGCCTGCTGCTCCATGTGGACAAGCAAGCCAGAGCAGTCCGACTCCTCCTGAACAGCCGTGGCCAGCTTGCCAAAGTCAGACACCAAAGACTGCGCCGCATACGCAGAGTAGATGCCAGCACGTAAAGACAAATTCCCAGCAGAAAAGGCCTTCTTCAGCGCACCATCCACCTTCTTATCCGTGGCATCCGAAGGCGAACAATCCTCAGGATTAATAGAAGTGCGCCCAATAAGAGTGGCCAACATGGCATCCACCTTCACAGAGTGAGGAAGAGAGACCTCCCCCTCCTCCAGGGAATAAAGCTTTTGTAAAAAGCGAGGAACAGAGGAGCGCTCAAGGTCCCGCCATTCCCCCGAAATCAAGTCTTTGATGCGGCCATGAAAGGGCATAGCGAGTTCAGGAGGCTTAACATATTGGGGAAAAATGTCCTCGGACCCCATGGGAGCAGAAAAAGGAGAAAACCCCAAGTTCTCCCTGATGTGCTGGAGAATAGCAGGCACCTCCTCCCTACGCACAAACTTCCCCGAAGATGTAGAAGGCATGGCAGAGTCTGAAGAAGAAGACGAGTCCTCAGAGGGAGAGTCCACCGGACCCCCCGCAACACGAGAAGACCTGCGCCGTGGCTTAGCACCCCTCGCCTCCAAAGCACGAGACACAGCAGCCTCAATCATGGACTGCACCTCAGAAGCAGACAGGAGGGCAGAAGAATCCACCGGACCCTGGGACCTGGTCCTACGAGCCGGGACAGGCACCTCATCATCCTCATCAGAGGAGGACAAAACCCTCAAGCGCTTCGAAGTCCGTTTAGCCATAGTGAAACTGACAGGGCAGAAAGCCGAGGCAAGCCCTTAAATAAAGTGTAACACAGCCCCAGCCGGGAGAAAACCAATAGAAACAAAGGATACACGAGGCAACCAATAAAGAAGCCTCACAGACCATGAAACCAATCATCAAAAACATGAAAATGTATAAAAAACGAGGCCCCTACCGCATGGGAGCATCGGAAACAGCCAGCCGAGAAGCTACAGCACATCCGCCAGCTGCCGCCTCCATTCCGGTCATCCGAACCGGAACCACAGCCCCAGCCACTCAGGGCCGGTGACTCCGTCACCCGGAACCTGACCGCCCAGCCGCCGAGAAGTGCACCGCAAAAACATCAACGCGGTGGGGAAGGCTCGCATACACCAGGACGGCGCCGCCAGACCCAGGAAGGCGATAGCAAGTGAGGGAGAAGCCCTCAAGAAAGAGAAAATGACCGCAGCTCCGCAGAACGGCCAGCGCGTGGGACGCGCGTCTCACAGTGGTGAGACAGAAAAAAACAGCAGGTATGAGGGGGCTGGGGGCTATATATATAGTCCCCACGTGACAAATCACGTGGGTACGGGTGTCTGGTGAGGCAGGGATGCCTCAATTTCGTAAGTAAGGGAAGCGAGGGAGGGACGATGAGGTAATGTGACCTTTCTGAAGCGATTCTGAAAGGCTGCATATGGAAATGGAAAGGGCTGGCAAACTTCAAAGGTAGAGGTGAGGATTGGCAGTTGTTGAGGGTGCAGCGATTGGGCAGGTTGGACACGTTTTGATAAGCTCAGTGAGACGTTAACGAGATGGAGGGCTTTGAACTCCCTCTTACTGCATTGCCAGTGAGTCTCTTCTTTAGATGACCATCACCCAATTGCCGAAGGCCCCTCTTTGGATTGAGGAACAATCATTGAAATCGTCTGCAGCTCTCTGGCTTAAATCTAAATGCTCCATGATTGTTTCTTATTATTACTATGCTCTCCCATATCGTACCTGGGTAATGTGCTTAAACTTCATTATTTAAAACCTGGCGCTTTTTAGACAGTCATTCTTCACGAATCAAATTTTCAAATAAGTGCGTTGTAACTCAATACTTAGTAGCTAATGAATAAATGGTTTGAGAAGCTCCACGCTGTGATGTGACTGCTTGAAGGGGAGTCGTTGGAAACCACTCGGGTCACGGGAACACAGCTTTCAACTTCTTTACAGTACCAGGAATAAAGAGACCAAGCAACTGATATCCGGCTTTTAAGGTGTTTTTAGAAAACCATTATAGTTCACCTTTCACAGCTCGAGAGTCCCTGCATTATACCTTTTAACTGTTTTTTTATGTGCAACAAGTTTTGTGCATTTTGGAAAATAGGTAATTGTAAGGTTTTTAAGCCTGTCAGATTTTAAGGAGCGTTTAAGGAACAAACGTGAATTGCCAAACCTCTTTTTGTTTCTTTTGAACTGAAAATTGGACCTCGTTACTTGTTTGGAAAAATTCCATTTTGTTTGGTGTACTCTCTACTCAAATTATAAGTGTGGCTTCTAAGCATGTTTATATCCATTTCGGTTCCCTTATCGATTTCTAAGTGTGAATGTAAACCACATTCTGTTCTAGAATTACTAAAGACGATACGTCTTGCAGTTTGCATAAAACGTGTTTTCCCTGTGTTTCAATTACAATTCTTCTTCTGCTGTGCTGTATAAATCTTTAAGCCGGCAATTAGTTTTCTGAAATGTTTCACAAGTACCCCACCCGAACATCTCCTCGAACTTACTCTTGTTATTGTTACAGTCCTAATTACAAAGTAATTTGTGATTAAGCATGTGATGCATAAAATGAAACCCCAGACAGGTTTGCAGCCCCTCTTCTCCTCCCACCGGAAGTCTGGATGTGCTATGACATGTCTTGACCTTGCATGATTTAATTGAATCCGCTCCATGCCTTTGATGTACAGTGCAGGTAAGAAAAGAGTATGAAGCCTTTCCAGACTGAGGCAGATGTAAATCATGCGATCACATTACTCGTCGACTGTAATTCCCTGGCCAAAATGCTTCACATTCTATGAGCAGTACTAGAATCTGAAACTCGTCAAGGGTGCCTTCTTTCACTGCACCATTTTAGGTCGAAGCCTGTACTGTCTGGCTTGCTAAAGACATGTTGGGGACATTCAGGAAGCTGACCTAGGAAGGCATTCCTTCCATTGCTGACCATTGGCTATGTGGGTTGTCACTCACATGGTATGGCTTTCTATTCTCTGGCTCTATTTGTTTTAGGCTGTCCATCTTGAGTTTGTCCCTCCCATTGCCCAACCTTGTTTACATTATACTTCCATGAACTTGCTTACTGTAAACAAGCCTTTAAATCTTGCTTTTATCTTGTCACAGTTACTGTGCATTTAAAGACAGAGGTGAAATATCAAGCTCTCTTTCCAGGGAGATTGGTGTTTACTTTTCTTTCTCTGACTTCAAAGTGAGAGAGTTTGTGACAATTCTGCTGAGCACCCATGTACTAGGAGAGGGTGTAGGCTGTTTTTTCTAGCACACAACAAAAACAAATATAACTATCCTGATATTTCAGAATGAATCAGAATTAGTACACCTTAAGCAATTTTCTTTTTGTAATTCTGAAGTGTGGTGGAAACACATTTTTAACCCCTTCGCTGCTAGGCCTTTCCGCCCCCTGTGCTAAACCTTTTTTGGGCAATTTGGGGTAGTTCGCACTTAGGACCATGTAATGTTTTGACCACATAAGGTATCTACGCCAAATTGGCGTCCTTTTCTTACAACATCATTGGGATTCTAAAGGTACCCAGGGTTTGTGGATTCCCCTGGAAGGAACCCAGAAATTAACCAAAATACAGCATAACATGTTTTTTGGGGGGGTAAATGGGGAAAAAAGGGCTACAGATGAAAGCGTCTGTTTTTTTCCCTGCAAATGGTATCAACAAAGGGGCTGTGGTGCTGTAATCACCATCTTCCCAGCTTTCAGGGATAAGCAGACTTTTGTGAGAAAACCAATATGTTTTACACAGTTTTGGCATTTTTCTGGGACCTATTTTTGCCTTTTTTTTCTGCTTTCAACCTCCTTCCAGTTAATGGTAGAAATGGGTATGGAAGCAATAGTGGATCCTGGAAAGCTATACATTTTAGAAAAGTAGACAACATTTGGAATTCAGCAAGGGGTCATTTGTGTAGATCCTACAAGGTTTCTTCATAGAAACTAACAGTTGAATATAGGAAAAATGGAAAATTAGTTGAAAAATTCAGCCATTTGTGTCAACGTTTTCACCTGTAACTTCTAATTATGACAGCTGTTTGAAAGCAATATACTGTTAGATCCGCAGGACCTTTTTGGTTGTGGGGGTATATATGACTTATAGGTTCACTAAGAACCCGACGAACCCAGAGCCAATAACTGATCAGCGTCTTGCAATGTTTTTTTATTATGTACAGGGTATATAGCAATTAATTTGGGAAAATATATACATGGAAAAATCAATATGAAAGACACCTATGTATTTCTGAAATTGAAACAAAATATAGAGTTTAGAAACAGATATTTGCACATTTCCGAAATTGTGTGTACCCATACTACCATGAGAATTATAGGTCATTTTTCAAAATGACTTATTTTTTACACATTGTCTGTAATTTGGAAGGCAGAAATGCGTCAATAGGTAATAACAGTTGCTCTACAATTCTGTGTTACCCTAAGTCTCCGGATAAAAATTGTACCTCACTTGTGTGGGTAGGCCTAGTGCCCGCGACAGGAAACTTCTCAAAACGTAACGTGGACGCACTTTATTTTTACAGTGAAAACTGACTCTTTTTTTGCAAAGTGCCTAGCTGTAGATTTTGAACCCTAGCTCTGCCGGCACCTAGCGAAACCTAGCAAACCTATACATTTTTTAAAACTAGACACCCAGGGGAGTCAAGGATGGGGTGATTTGACTGGCTCTCACCAGGTTCTTTAACCCAGAATCCCTTGCAAACCTCATAATGTCAGAAAAAACAAATTTTCCTCACATTTCTGTTGTGTAAAATTCTGGAATCTGCGTGGAGCCACAAAATCCCAACGACCCCGCGTTCCCCAAAGTCTTCCGAGAAAAATGGTACCTCACTTGTGTGGGTAGACCTAGTGCCCGTGACAGGAAACTGCCCAAAACACAATGTGGACACACCACATTTTCACAGTGAAAACTGATCCTTTTTTCAGCCTAGCTGTAGATTTTGAACCCTAGCTCTGCCGGCACATAGGGAAACCTAGCAAACGTATACATTTTTGAAAACTAGACATCCAGGGGAATCCAGGATGGGGTGACTTGACTGACTCTCACCAGGTTCTGTTACCCAGAATCCCTTTCAAATGTCAAAAGGTGGGGACCCACGCAAGCCATACCTCGCTGGACTACCCCGGGTGTCTAGTTTTCAGAAATGTGTGGGTTTGGTAGGTTTCCCTAGATGGCCGTCGAGCCCAGGGCCAAAAACTCACGGGACCCCCCTTGCAAAACCAGGTTGGTTTGTGATAGGTAATTTTGATGTCACCACAATAGGTTTTGGCCCTTCCCTGCTGCGGGTCCTTGGCCCACCCACACAAGTGAGGTACCATTTCTATTGGGATCCTTGGAGAAATGCTGGGGAGTAGGACATTTGTAGTTTCTTTCTGATTCGTGAACATTTTGGCACAATAATGCAAGGAAAATGTGACAGTCACATTTTGAGGTGTGCAGGACATTGTGGATAAGATAACGTGTTGGGATCCACAAGAGCGACAACACCATGTAGTCCCAGGGGTGTTTAGTTCACGACAATATATTGATAGGTTTTTCTTAGATGGAATGTACACCTTGGCAGAGAGACAAAAAAAGACAAATATTACTGCACAGCCATCTACTCTTCAAGCACGCACACATACTGGTTGGATTTGCCACTAGGGTGAGTGATGGTCCAGTATATATATATATTTTATAAACAGGAGATTTCACAAAAATGAAAAGCACTGTCAATAATTGAAAGGACAAAAAACTAAAGTAGTGACTCGCAGCTCGTGAGCTGTAAAGCCACGTCAAGGCCCCAACCTCTTTACAGGCCTTTCACACACCTTTCATACGTGATACACACAAGACCATTCACACCACCAGGCACGAAACCAACACATTGTAACATTCACAAAAAGGGACACGGTACACCCTGCTTGAGTAAGACAGAAAAGATGAATATTTCTGCACAACCACCTATACCTCAAGCACACATACATACCGGTTGGATCTGGCATGATGGTTCAGTATATAAAATATTATTAACAAGAGATTTCACAAAAATGAAATGTACTGTCAATAATTGAAAGGACAAAAAACGGAACCAGTAACTCGCAGCTCATGAGCTGTAACGCCATGACAAGGCGCCAACCTCTTTACACGCCATTTATTCACCTTTCATAAGTGTGACACATACAAAATCATTCACACCGCCAGCCCCAGGCCCAGTACATTACAACACTCACACCAGCAGACCGCGCCATTCAAGGGCCCATCACTTTCACACGCCCATATTCCTGACACAGCAACCACACCAGCTCACTGATTGCTTGGAGTTGCGTTTGGCTAGCAGTGTGTGTAGTGACCAGCAGCAAGTCACTACTCGATCACCGCCAGCCAAGCGCCAGTCCACGCACACCGCCAGCCAAGCGCCAGTCCACGCACACCGCCAGCCAAGCGCCAGCCTACACACACCGCCATCACATTTAGGATTTTTTTATACAAAAAAGATAAAACAAAAAAAATTGCAAATAGATTCAAATCTACTAACACAAAATCTGAAACTAAATACATTGCACAAATGCCAACCTTGAAACAGAACAGAAAATATAAAACAATAGAGACCAGGCAGTTCACTTTACCACTATTGGATGCTCCCAAAAATTATTGTGCGTGTGGTACATTCTAAAACAAGCAGACACACACAGCACAGGGTTAGGCGGACACTCGGTACAAGTCTCCTTCCGCATACGTCTCTGCCAACAGACTGTACATCTCCTACTGGGAAAGTCTTTTGAGGGTGTGGGAAGAATGTGATCAGGAAAGTGTTGATCTTTCAATCTAGCCACATCCTCCACCACTCCAACTCTTGTAACACTTGCCTGTTCCACTACAACAAGGCTGCCTATTACAGACTCCTGAAACATAGCAAAAGTTATCTTTGACTCAGGACAACAATCCTTGAATACAACAAAAGAATTAAAGGTTGCCAAGTGGAAAAGATGGATAGCCAGCTTCTTATACCAAATGTAAACCTTACGAAGAGCAGTGTAAGGTTCCAACCTCAGATCTACTCTATCAACACCACCCATGTGCCTAATATAGTCTATAAGCACACAGGTTTGCGCGCTTCAGCAACCTGACCACAAACAGTCACAGGTGAAGTCCTTTCATCATGGATGGTAGTCGGTATGTAGACATCTCTACGGTATGAAAACTTCACAGATCAAAGTTCCTCGCAATGCACTGCACTGTCCCTGCACAAGATTTTGACAAACAAGTTATTTTGGGTAACCTTTACGGTTAGAGCGAATTGTGCTACAAGCAACAGTGTCAACTTTGGCCAATTCCCTGAACAACAGCACACCAGTGTAGAAGTTATCTGCATATAAATGGTGACCTTTGTTAAAAAGTCCTCTACCAAGTTCCCACACAATTTTCTCAGTCACTCCAAAAGTGGACGGCCAACCAGGGGGGCTAATCCTGGATTCCTTACCGGTGTACACCCTGAAATTAGAGACCTATCCAGCCCTACTGTCACACAGCATATACATCTTAATTCCATAGCTTGCCCTCTTACTAGGAATGTATTGCCTAAAAACCAAGCGGCCCTTGTACATGATCCAAGACTCATCCACTGCTATTTCTTTCCCTGAAGCACAGATCTCAGAAAATCGATCTACAAAGTGATCAATGACAGGCCAAATCTTAAAAAGACGGTCACAATCAGGGTGATCTTGTGGCAACGCTAAACCTGTATCGACAAAATGCAGCATCCAAAGCAGAAGCAAATATCTATCACGACTCGTGACTGCTGGAAATATAACTGTTGCCATTAACGGACTAGTAGACCAATATGAAGACATTGATGGCTTCCTTAGCAAGCCCATCAAAAAAGTTAAACCCAAGAACTTCTTCATCTCTTCCAGATTTGTGGAAGTCCACCAGGTAGCTCTAGAGTGGGGCCTAAGGCTGGCATTGTTGTCCCTCAAAAACTGTTCGGCATACAAATTAGTCTGCTCAACAATCTCCGCTAAAAATACATCATCCATAAACAACTGAAAAATTATCAGCAAAAAGTTTTCAGTATTTACTCTACACCCTGGAACACCAGTAAAGTCTGGCAATGCCGGCTGCACCATGCCTGGGGCAACAGAGAGGTCAGCACTTCTAACGGAAAGCCTTGCAGCCCCAAGCTGCAGCCCAGATTCCTCTTGTGCCACTATCGGCACATCAATGTCTTTCTCTAAAACGCGCACTTCATCTGCACTGAGAGTAGCTTCATCCACACTGAGAGTAACTTCATCCGCACTGAGAGTAGCTTCATCATCCGATGATTCCATGTGGAGAGAAAACTTGCTGCCTGAATCTTCCACTCCCTCGGATGCAGTCAGTCTCAGAGCCATGGTCAGAGGAAGACTCAAAAGGCATACCAACAACCTGCTGAGCAGTAATCCTGCGGCTATCCATTATCCTTACTAAGAAAGGAGACTACACAAAAAAGTCAACTACAACCAACACTGTGCAAAATAAGTAAGTAGACAAAATGGGTGCCTTTATCACAAAGATCTATATACTCAAAAACTATACGATTCACTTGCAAGAGACGGCTACACTCACCAGCACCTACTGTGCAGAGACACCGCAAAAACCAACGATATCCCACTAGAAAGAAAAAAACAAAACCAGTTACTCACAAGATAAAAAAATGCACATCGAGCACACATGCACAAAAGTTTTTGACACTTCAAAAACCAGAAGCCAAGCATTACTGCTATTATTACACCATTTGCAAAAAGCACATTCATGCAGAGAAATGAAACTTATTTACATTGTACAAAAAAGTCTCTTACCAAACACATGCAACTACACAAACCGCAGAACCACCAGTAACGAAACACCAACCTGGAACAGTCTAAAGAGCAAAAGCTTTGAACTAGAACAAAAAGGGAGAAATAAAGCATTACAATTGCAATTAACAAGAAATAAAACAATTAACATTATAACACTCTGTCACTACCCAAATGGTCAATCTGCCAGATGGGCCTTCAAATAGCTCTGAGAAAAATTGGGGGTGATCTTGTCCAAGGAATCGACTGAGGTTGTCTGCCAGGCCGATCTGTCTCCCAGGTGAGGCAGAAAACATCAGACAGAAATGTGCCCCCCTTGCAAAAGAAATAAATCCCTGGTGCCTAGTAGGCTTTTCTGCCTCCCACCTAGGCAGAAAGGCCAAAAATGGGGCAGATCTGTCCCCAGGAGGGGCAGAAAAACATTGACCAAATGTTACCCCCTTGGAAGCAACCATGTCACTTCCATTACACACAACAAAATCCCTGGTGCCTAGTGGGTTTTCTCTCCCCCCTCCCCCCCCTTCTCCCCGGCAGCAAGGCCAATAAAACTGGTCAATCTGCCCGCTTGGGGGGGGCTGTGGGGGGGAGCAGAATACACATTAAAAAACAAATATACCACCTGGAAGCGACCCTTGCCCAAGGAGTCGCTTCCATTTTAGTGGGCTTTTCTGCAAAACATCCCCCCCGCACCCCCCTGCCAGAAATGCCCAAAAATGCAGGCGATCTTAAAAATATTTTACCCCATAAGAAAGCGACCCTTGCCCAAGGGGTCGCTTCCTTTAAATAAATAATCCCTGGTGTCTAGTGGGGGCATTCCTGCTGCACGATCGCGCAGCAGGAATGCCTTGCATTGAGACTTCGGGGGAGAGGAAAAACTCTTTCCTCTCCCCCGATGCCTCGATACATCACAAAATGCCCCCCCCCACCCCACCAAAGCAAGAAAATGTACCTAACTCCCCCTGGATGCCTGTAAGAAAATGGCTTCCAGCGCGTCCAGGGCTTCCAGATGACGTCACCGCGCGCTGATGTCATGGGATTGCCTGGAGGCCTCGGGGGTGGCAGCGGAAACTCTTTTGCTGCCAGCCCCCTTTGTGGGGGCCAGATGGGCTGCACAGGAGGCAGCGCCAGCGCTTCCCCCATGGGTGGGTGCCATGACGGAGCGCTTCGTCATGAGCATGGAAAGGGTTAAATACAAACTAAACACTTGGTGATGACATTTGCATTAGAGTATGTGTGCAGTAAAACCGTATTGAAATGTATTGTCTGTAATGTCGTGTTCTACCACACCATGCATACTTCACCCTATGCCACTCCACTCTACTCTATGCCCTTCCACTCTATGCCACACCACTTCATTCTACAACACTCTTCTCCACTTTACATCACTACACGACATGCCACTCAACTCCATGCCCCTTCGCTCTACGCCCCTCTACACCACTCTTCTGATTGATACATTTGCCAGTGGATCCTTCTCCTTGTGAATATCCCCCTGCGTCAGCAACATTCGGAAATTCTTTTTGTAGCTTTGCGCCGATGTGGACGACGTCACAGAAGAACGTCATCGCGCGCGGCTCCGCTGACGTCGCCGACTCCATATTAGGCCCACGTCGGCGTGATGACATCAGTTCCCTTGTTTCCGCGTCGTCTACGCTAGCGGTTTTTGAGGGATCCTCTGTAGCTGTTGGTAACTTTGTTATTGTTGTTATCTGTCTGGTGTCTTCTTGCTTCTTTGTCTCTTGTCGAAGATGTCTACTAAGAAGACCGGCTTCAAGCCATGCGGGGAGTGCGGAAAGATGATGTCGATTACGGACCCGCACGAAGACTGTATTTGGTGCCTGAGTTCGGACCATGATGTGCAGGGGTGTTCTTCCTGCAAGAAGATGAACCCGAAAGCCCTTCGTGAGAGAGAGGCGAAACTTCTGGTGGTCAAATTAAAAGGTAAAAAGGAAAAGAAGACTTCGAGGTCGTGGACGAGGTCGAAGTCGAGATCAAGGTCCCGCACGGCGTCGCCTTCGAAGTAGTCATCGGGACATGCTTCTAGATCAGCAAAAAAGAAGCATAAGAAGAAAAGACATGGATCTCGTCATCATTCCGGAAAAGACTCGGATTTCAGACCGAAGTCACATATGAGGAGACATAGAAAAGATGAATTATCTCCTTCACCAGAGGTTCTGGATCCGGAAGGTGAGGCCATGCCCTTGGAGTCGCCGGAGCATTCACCGGCTCCGGTATTGAATCCTTCTCCGGCTCGAGAGGAAGAAGAGGCTCCTTTACCAGAGGGTTCAATGACTCTGGTTCATCCACCTGTAGAAGAAGAAGAGGTGAATCCGGAGCCTCCACGTTAGCACCCACCCTTTCCAGCTCCAGGTCAAGACCCTACACAGTTTTTGAACGCGATGTATGGCGTCCACTCAAGAGCTTTGTACCCCTCTGGTGCACCGTCAGGTCCCATGGGTCCATTGGCATATAATCTGGGAGTTCCCCATTCTTATGCTCCAGCTCTATTTATGCCGGCGCCGACTCCGCCTTGGCATTTCTCGGCGCCGCCGTGGTCTTCAACGCCGGTACCGTCGTCACCGGCACCGGTTCGTTCTCGAGAACATCGGCCTGTGCTCCCTGATCCGATCTCGACGCTGGCTCCGTCGGAGTCGTTCGCGTATCCGACGACGCCGCTCTTGAAGGAGAGATCGAGGCGTGAAGCTCAACGCATTGTTGAAGAGCGGAGGTATAGAGAGGCTGAAGCTTAAGTCGAAGAAGGTGAGCTTCAATATGATTATTTTGATGACTTGAGGGAGGCTAGCGGTTTGGAGCTTTCGCCTGATTGGGAGCTATCTTCTGTTTCAGATGCCCCTTCAAAAGACGGTGCACCATACCATGTGGTCATCAAGAAGGCTGCAGATCTTTTGAATTTAAGCCTTCATACTGCTGAATTCAAATCTAATCTGTTGACAGAAGTCCTCCATTCCCCATCTTCTGTGGTGGAACCATTACTTCCTTTTAATGAGGCTTTGACAGAACCTATATTGGAGGTTTGGAACAGGCCTCTTACAGCTCCTGCAGTTGCTAAGGGGGTTTGTGAGGAGGTATAGAGTGGCGCCTGGTGACCTATATTTTTTATCATCACTCCCTTTGCCGAAAAGTTTGGTGATACAGGCAGCCTGTTCAAAGAAGTCTGTTCAAAGAAGTCTGTTCAAAGAAGTCTGTTCAAAGAAGTCTGTTCAAAGAAGTCTGTTAGTGCTTTCCCTCAAGTGCCTGGAGACAAAGAGTCTAAGAAACAAGATCAAACTGCGAAGAAAATATTCTCATCGGCGAGTATGGCTCTTAAGTCAACTAATGCCCACATGCCTTTTGGGGAGATACATACATGCATTAATGGACTCTGTAAAGCAGTTGGCTCCTAAGATTCCAGAGGAGGACAAAGGATTTTAATGAGGTGTTAGCTGGCACACAAGCTGCTGCGCGTCAAGTTATACAAAGCGGACTTGATACTGCTGACTCAGTAGCTAGGGTTATGGGGACTTCTATTGCCTCAAGAAGAGCAGTCTGGTTAAAGTCATTGACTTTTCTGCAGACGTTCAAGCAGCCTTATTGGATTTGCCCTTTGATGGTTCTGGTCTTTTTGGCAAAAAGGCTGATGCAGCTTTAGAAAGATTTAAGGACAGTAGGGCTACTGCCAGATCTTTGGGGTTGCAGACCAGGGGCACTGCAAATAAAAGATATAGGGGTTTTGGACGTTCCTCCTGTCGACCCTCCCATCAGACTCAACAGCAGCAGCAACAGCAAAATCCGCAGTATAAATCCTACAGGGGCAAGCAAAGAGCTCGTCCTCGAGGACGCCAAGTCTCCTCCTTGTCCTCTTCCCACCCCCCTCCATCATCAGCAAAGCAGCCCTAGATCCACCATTCCGGATCATGCGGGTCCTGTAGGGGGTCGGCTTACCTATTTTCTACGGGATTGGGAACCGGTCACATCGAACCTTTGGGTTCTCAATCTCGTGGAGAATGGGTATGCACTTCCCTTCCGGGAGTTCCCTCCGAATTATCCTCCTTGCCAGGGTTTTTGCTCAGAGGACCACCTGCTTCTCTTGCAAGAGGAAGTCCTGACACTACTGAAAAAAGGTGCGATAGAGGTGGTTCCAGAGCAGGAATGCTACTCCCGTTATTTCCTGATCCCCAAGAAGGATGGCAGACTTCGTCCAATCCTGGATCTCAGGATCTTGAACCTTTTTCTGAAGCAGGAGAAGTTAAAGATGCTCACCCATGCGCAGGTTCTTCAAGCGCTGATGGAAGAAGACTGGATGGTGTCAATAGACTTGCAGGATGCGTATTTTCACATCCCTATCCTGAAGTCGCACAGGAAGTATCTCCGTTTCACGGTGGGTTTGCAACATTACCAGTTTGCGGTCCTTCCATTTGGTCTTACTACTGCGCCTCGAGTCTTCACCAAGGTGATGGCTGTGGTGGCGGCACATCTCAGAAGGTCAGGGATACCACTGTTGCCTTATCTGGACGATTGGTTGTTCAAAGCAGAATCTCCAGAGAAAGTGCTCCATCATCTGCAAGTCACAACTCAGTTGTTGTACAGATTGGGCTTTTCGATAAATGTGCCCAAATCTCACCTGGTGCCCTCCCAGTGCAACCTGTTCATAGGTGCTGTACTAGACACAGCTGTATGTCGTGCATTCCCTCCTCCTCAAAGGATTCTCGACATACAGGAAATGATTAATTTATTTTACAATGGAGCGGTCATTCCAGTCCTGAAGGTCCTTCGTCTGCTCGGTCTGATGGCTTCCTGCTGGTCAACCATGCACACTGGCACATGAGGGCACTCCAGTGGTGCCTCCGCAGGCAGTGGTATCAACACCACGGAGATCTCAGGGAGTCGATCAGGATCTCCAGAGAAACTGCATCGGATCTGTCTTGGTGGTGCGTAGAGGGCAATCTGACTCAGGGGAAGCCCTTCCACTTACCTCTATCGGTGGCCACGGTGATAACGGATGCATCCACTCTAGGGTGGGGTGCTCCTCTGGGGGCTCTGGAGATCAAGGGTCTTTTGTCTCCAGAGGAAAGATTGCTTCACATCAACCTTCTAGAGTTGCGGGCGATACGTCTGGCGCTCAAGGCCTTCCTCCCTTCCCTTCGCGATCAGTCGGTTCAAGTCCTGACGGGCAACACTACCGCGATGTGGTATGTCAACAAGCAGGGAGGAGTGGGGTAGCAGTGTCTCTGCAGAGAGTCTCTGGTCCTAGGTTCAGGACCATCAGATTTGTCTGATGGCAAATCATCTGGCCGGAGTTCTGAACGTACGTGCAGACAGTCTGTCGGCAGTTCTCAGCTGACCACGAATGGAGGCTTCATCCAGAGGTAGTTCGTCACGTCTTCCGGACGTGGGGAAATCCTCGGGTGGACCTGTTTGCCACTCACGAGAATGCTCACTGCCTGTCATTCTGCAGTATCTGAAGCAGGAAGCTTTGGGGGTCGCGTTTCAGTTGAACTGGGACTCAAAACTCCTTTACGCGTTTCCTCCCATACCCTTGATTCCTCGGGTTCTGAGGAAGATTCGCCAAGACCGGTCCTAAGTCATATTGATCGCCCCGGATTGGCCAAGAAGGGTGTGGTATACAGATCTTCTCCACCTCTCCTCGTGCCCTCCGCTCCGTCTCCTTCTCAGGGCAGATCTCCTCTCTCAGATGGAGGGTCAGGTTCTACACCCTCACCTCCAGACCTTACACCTTCATGCCTGGAGATTGAATGGGGCAACCTGAATTCCTATTCTCTCCCACATGATGTGGATGTCATTTTATCGGCCAGGCGTGACTCCACCAAGTCTATTTACTCTTATAGGTGGTCTAAGTTTGTTACTTGGTGTGGAGAGAAAACCATCGATCCTTTGAGGGCTCGCTTATCTGACATACTTCAGTTTGCGCTTTCTCTGGCTCAGCAAGGGTTTGCTGTAGCTACAGTCAAAGGTTATTTATCGGCATTGTCGGCATTTCTCTGTTTGCCCGATCTGCGGTCTTTATTTAAATCTCCTGTTGTCTTGAGGTTTCTTAAAGGCCTTACGAATAAATTTCCTCCTACTCCCTTTATTTTGCCTCAATGGGACTTGAACCTTGTACTTACTTTCTTGATGGGTTCACCCTTTGAACCTTTATACAAGTGTCCTCTGAGACTGTTGTCTTTTAAAACGGTCTTCCTGGTTGCAATTACCTCGGCAAGGAGGGTAAGTGAGCTTCAAGATCTTAGTTCTAAGCCCCCATTCTTGACCATTCATGCTGAACGAATGGTTCTCAGGACCAGGGCTGCTTTTCTGCCTAAGGTAGTAACTCCCTTCCAACTAAGACAGTCTATTACCCTCCCTACCTTTTATCCTCCCCCCTCACCCTTCCAAGGAGGAGGAGAGACTACACCGCTTGGACCCGAAGAGGGCGGTGAGCTTCTACCTGGACAGAACCAGAGAGTTCAGAGTGGACGACCAGCTCTTTGTGGGTTTTGTTGGAGCCAGAAGAGGCAAGGCGGTGCACAAGCGCACGCTGTCAAGATGGACTCTCTTGTGTATCAAGATTTGCTACTTTGGCGAGTAAGAAACCTTCTGAAGGTTTGAGAGCACACTCTACTAGAGCAAGGTCTGCTACATTTGCTTTGTCTAGGGGTGTACCTGTAGAGGACATTTGTAGAGCGGCGACTTGGGCCTCCCTCCACACTTTAGCGAAGCATTACTGCTTGGATTCCGAAGTGAGGAGGGACGGCCACTTTGCGCGTTCTGTCCTCCAGGATTTTCTGGTTTAGGAGAGTGGACACCCTCCTCCGGGAGAGGAGACAGCTGTGAGACTCTATTCACAAGGTGAGGAATCCACTGGCAGATGTATCCATCAGAAGAACAAGTTACTTACCTTCGGTAACACTTTTTCTGGTGTATACAGTATCTGCCTGTGGATTCCTCACTGGCCCACCCGCCTCCCCGTTGTCCACTCTTCTATACCTAAGTTATTGGCAATGTTTTAATGGATATGTGTTGCTTTCAAAAGTAGTGTCTTATTCCACTTGATTAGCTTCATTGTCTACACACTATATGTGTTATCTTGACTATTGTGTACTGTGTATACTGTGTATATATTTCTACTGTGATCGGTCCGTCCGTGTGCCTCGAAGGCACGGAAAAAAAGGGCGGAACTGATGTCATCACGCCGACGTGGGCCTATTATGGAGTCGGTGACGTCAGCAGAGCCGCGCGCGATGCCGTGCTTCTGTGACGTCGTCCACGTCGGCGCGAAGCTATAAAAAGACTTTCCGAATGTTGCTGAGATAGGGGGATATTCACAAGGTGAAGAATCCACAGGCAGATACTGTATCCACCAGAAAAAGAGTTACCGAAGGTAAGTAACTAGTTCTACTCCACTCTACCCTACTTTAATCTACCCCAATCTGCCCCAATCCACTCTGCCCCAGTGCACTCCATTCCGCCCAACTCCACTCCATCTAACCCAATCAACCCCACCTAAACTCAATCTACCCCAATCTACTGCACTCAGATCAGATCTACCCCACACCACTCTACCCAGCCTACCCCACACCACTCTACCCACCCTACCCCACACCACTCTAAACCACTCCAATCTACCCACCCCATTCTACCCCACTCCAATGTATCCCACTTCAATACACTCTGCCCCAATCCACTCCATTCCACCCAACTCCACTCAATCTACCCCAATTCGCCCCACCTCACCCAGTCTACCCCAATCTACTGCACTCCAATCAAATCTATCCCACTCCAATCTGCCCAGTCTACCCCACTCCAGTCCACCCCGATCAAACCCACTTCACTCCAATCTACCCATATCCATTCTACTTTCATTTGCCCCATTCCAATTCACCCCACTCAATTCCAATCTACTCATTCCTCTCCCATTTACCCCACTCCTCTCCCATTTACCCCACTCCTCTCCCATTTACCCCACTCCTCTCCCATTTACCCCACTCCCCCACATTTTCCCCACTGAACCACATTTTCCCCACTCCCCCACAGTCTACCCCACTCCAGTCTACCCCACTCCAAACCACTCAATCTACTCCACTCCAGTCTATCCCATGCCACTCTACCGTACCCCTCTCCAAACTACCGCACTGAAATCTACTCCAGTCTAGCCCACACCAATTTACCCTGTTCCATTCTACCCTGCCCCAATCTACTTTACTCCAATCTATTCCATTCTAACCCATTCTGCCCCAGTCTACCCCACTCCAATCTACCCAGTCCAATTTACCCCACTCAATTCCAATTTACCCCACTCCAATCTATCCAACTTCTCCGTACTCCAATCTACCCCTCTACACTCCCGTCTACCCCACTCCACCACAATTTACCCCACTCCACCGCAATTTACCCCACTCCACCGCAATTTACCCTACTCCACCACAAGGTATCCCACTCCACCACAAGGTACCCCACTCCACCACAAGGTACCCCACTCCACCACAAGGTACCCCACTCCACCACAAGGTACCCCACTCCACCACAAGGTACCCCACTCCACCACAAGGTACCCCACTCCACCACAAGGTACCCCACTCCACCACAAGGTATCCCACTCCACCACAAGGTATCCCACTCCACCACAAGGTATCCCACTCCACCACAAGGTATCCCACTCCACCACAAGGTATCCCACTCCACTGTGGTTGAGTGGGGTAAATTGCCGGCGTGCCGATTGGCCACGCCCCCTTGGAGGCCACGCCCCCTCCCTCTCTACAGGTATTTAAGGGCTGAATACAAGCGCCGCCAGTTAGAACCCTCGCAACTCCTGAGGCGGAAAGCCGGGAGATAGGCTCTAAATTGTTTTAAAACTGTTTTTATACTGTTATTGTGTCACTTGAGTTCCCTTCTGATTTTAAAGTTGTACTCACTTGGCCTCACGAACGCCCAAAACAAACACAGCGCCATTGCCGGCGTGCCGATTGGCCACGCCCCCTTGGAGGCCACGCCCCCTCCCTCTCTATTTTTCCCATAAAAGTATGTGTCTATACCGTACGCGCAGCGGACGGGCGCAGCGGGCGCGCCGTCTGCGTGCCGAAGGCGCGCCTAAGGCAAGCCCGTCTTCGCCCGTCCTCGCCAAGTCATCGCCTCTCGCCACCTCCCTGCCCAAAATACGCGGACGACATACTATTATGACAGAAATCTTCTTTGTGCTCTTAACTCGTACCAACGATGTGACAAATTGGAGGGTTGCATTGGACAGACTGCTCTCCAATGTAACTCCTGTAGCCTATTCATACCTGCGCCGAGACTAATTTGCCACAGAACTGCCAGTAAGAACCTTTCACCGCTCTTAATTGCTCAGCTCAACGTCAGGTCCCTGGTTAAACACTATGCGGAGATACACACTCTTCTTACAGACAAGAACCCGGACATACTATTCTTATGTGAAACCTGGCTCCCGGACGATCTAACCAGCATCCCCAGCCTAACTCTACCAGACGGTTTCTACATGACCCATCAACAGAGGCTCAAGGGGCGGCGCTATCGCCGTCATTTATAGAACATCTTACACCTGCACTTTCATAAAGGAAGATATTACGGGCTGTGAAGGCGCACGGTTTAAAATCACCACGAGCCCCCATTTCTCCCTCTCAGGCCTCTTTATCTATAGACCTCCGGGCCCCTCCTCGAAATGCATTGAGGAACTCCTAGAAATAGCCCATGCCCTGGTTATGAGCTCCGCTAACTTATCGATCCTGGGGGACTTAAACCTCCATTTTGACGCGATTTCAGATCCGACCATTAGCAATTTTTTAGCGGACCTAACTGCCTTACAGTTGACCCCTATCATACAATCCTCTACACACTCGGCTGGTCACTTGCTTGACCCGGTCTTCACGAATATTACAGACGCCAAAGCCGACCCTCCTACTCCTATGGGATGGACGGACCACTTCCTTGTTTCTTTCGTGATTCCGGTAACTATCCAACCTAACAAGACATCGCCCACGGCCTGCCTTAGACGGCCTTGGCACAAGCTCCAAAACATAAACTTGCCGGCCAGTCTAGGAGAACCTAATTTTGAAAACACTAATGACATCAACATGTTATATGCCTCCTTTCAGGAATGGATTACTACAGGTCTTGATACCATTATTCCAGCGAAATGGACGAGAGGACGGATCACCCCCTCGAACCCATGGTATGATGACAAGCTAAAAATTCTTAGGAAAGAATGTAAAAGAATGGAGCGCAACTGGAGGAAGGAGTATAGGGACACGGACAAAGTGTCCTATTTGACCACACTCAAGCGATACCACAAAGCCATTCGTTCTGCCCGTGCGTCCTTCTACGCCAATGAAATTGATTCCAGTCCCAACCCCACTAAAACAATTTTCAAACTGGTCCAAAAATTACAAAACGGCGGCAATCCTGCCACAGGTATTTCCTCCACTCAGCAGTGTGAGGATCTCGCCACCTTCTTTACAGAAAAGGTGAGGAAAATCTATAACACCTTCCCACAGAACCCCTCTGTTCTCTCCAATCCTCTTCAGGTCCCTGCCAAAGGCCCCAGGCTCACTCATCTGCCATCCATCTCCCACGAGGAGCTAGCTAAACTATGCAGAAAGGTGAAATCCGGCGCCCCCTCTGATCCCATGAAACCAGTCCAGTTTCTGGACCACCTGGATTTTTTTCTTCCCTCCCTGGCCATGCTCCTTAATCTTTCTTTCTCATCCGCCATAGTACCCACTTACTGGAAACAGGCCTGGATTACCCCCATCATTAAAAAACCCACTCTGGACCCCACAAAGCCGGAGAATTACAGACCCGTTTCCCTGCTGCCCTGGATGTCCAAATTGGCAGAAGCTCATGCGACTACCGTACTCACTGCCCATATGGCCGAAAATAACATCTTGGACCCTTCCCAACACGGGTTCAGGCCTGGACACAGTACGGAGTCCGCCCTCCTCTACACGACCGAACATCTGAGGATGATCATGGACGCCGGTCAGAGTGCTGCGCTGATATTACTGGATCTCAGCGCGGCCTTTGACATGGTGTCCCATGAGATTCTGTTGAGCCGTTTGGAGGGTATCGGGATCAGGGACAGGGCACTAGAATGGTTTCGCTCATTCCTCTCGAGTAGATCCTTCCGTGTGTCTGCCCCCCCTTTCATTTCCCACTCTCATGAGATTAACCAAGGAGTACCACAGGGATCTGCCCTCAGTCCGTCCCTCTTTAATTTATATATGCAGCCCCTGGCGGCATTGGCCAAAGAATGGGACCTCACGCTGGTATCGTACGCCGACGACACACAGCTAGTCATCACCCTCACTGAACTGCCCTCTACCGCGGCCACAAAATTTAGGGACGGGCTGGCCGCTGTTGCCACCTGGATGACTGAAAATGACCTACAGTTGAATGCAGGAAAAACCGAGGTACTACTGCTAGGTAAGAATCCCAACCTCTGGAGTGACCACTGGTGGCCCCCTCTGTTAGGACCCACCCCTCCTCCCAAAGCCCTTGTCAAAAACTTAGGAGTATGGCTGGATTCCGCACTCAATTATCAAACCCACACCAAAAAGGTAGCAGCGACATGCATTGGGTTACTGAGAAGTCTGCACCACATTCTAGGCTTCTTTGACCCCAAAACACGGCAGCTCGTTGTCCAAGCCACAATCCTGTCCCGTCTGGACTATGCGAGCGTTCTATTATTAGGCGCTAACAAAGCCGAAACCACTAGGCTCCAGCGAATACAGAACGCCGCGGCCAGGGCAATTGTAGGTCTCCCCAGAAGGTGCTCCGCTAGAAGCACCATCCAGAGACTACACTGGCTTCCAATGGTAGCTCGCATAGAATTTAAGGCCCTCACGACCGCTTTTAAAATCTTGAATGCGGAGGGCCCCGAACTCCTTCAATCACTGCTCACTCCTTACACCCCCCAGCGCAACCTGCGCTCCATAGGTCAACATTTAGCAGTGGTCCCCCGCATTAAGTTCAGCCGCATCGGAGGTCGCTCCTTTAGACTCCGGGCAGCAAAACTATGGAACTCTCTACCCCTCCACATACGTTGTATCGACAACCTGATCACTTTCCGCAAAGTCATTAAAACCCACCTTTTTCCTTGTTGGTAGGCCCCCCTCGCCCCCACCCCCCCACCCCAGTTGGTTGTGCTATGGTTCTCAGCGCCGGGACGCCCCGTTGCTGAGGCAGCTGTCGCGCTAAAAAAAAAACATAACATAACCACAAGGTATCCCACTCCACCACAATCTACCCAATCTGCTACACTCCAATCCACCCACTTCATTCCACTCCACCCCACTGTAATCCATCCAATCGACCACACTCCATTCCAATCTACCCCACTCTGATCCACCTAATAAACCCCACTCGACTCCACCCAATCTACCCCACTCCACCCAATCTACCCCACTCCACCCAATCTACTCTAATCCATCCAATCTACCCCACTCTAATCCATCCAATCTACCCAACACTAATCCATCCAATCCACCCCACTCCACCCTAATCTACCCCGCTGCACTCAACTCTTCCCAAGTCTCTCACTCCACACCATTCTTGACTCCATTCCAATCTAACAAACTTTACCCCACTCTACTCCACTCCAATCTACCCTGCTTCACTCTAATCTACCCCACTCCACTCTAGTATATTCCACTCCAAGTTACCTACTCCTCAACTCTACCTCCTCCAATCTAACCTACTCCTTCCCACACCATACTCCAGTCTGCCCTGCCCCAAACTACCGCATTCCCCCCTTCTACTCCACCCCACTGTACCACCAACCCACCCCACGTTACCCCCACTCTACCCCACCCCACCCCACCCCCTCCATTCGCTCCCTTCCCTCCATTCCAATCTACCCCTCCATTCCAATCTGCCCTACTCTAATCCACTCTAATCTACCTCACTCTAATCTATCCCACTCTACCCCACTCCATCCTAAACTCGACTCCAATCTGCCCAACACCACACCAATCTGCCCAATCTACCCCACTACACTTCACTTTAATCTACCACTCACCACTCAAATCTACCCCACTGCAGTCCAATCTGACTCACTACATCCAAATCCACGCCACTCCATCTCACTCTAGTCTACCTCACCCCACTCCAAACCACACTACTCCAACCTACGCCACTCCTAACTACCCCAATTTACCCCCACTCCATTCCATCTACCTTACTATAATCCACCCACTCTACCCCACTGCAATCTACCCCAAATCCACCCCAGTCATCGCCAATCTACCCCACTTCACCCCAGTATCTGCAGGGCCACTGGAATTATGTTATTGTGCGGCCACAGGGATATTTGCATTATGCAAGGTTAGTCACATTTGCCACATAATCAATCGTCTGCGACATAATCTGCAGATTTTAACAAAAAAATATGTTCTCGCTCAACTGGTTCAATAGCTACTAAGCACGCAGCAGCACATGTTGCCGTGCAGTGGAATGCCCTATGTAAAAATGTTCTTGTCACCCTCTTTGTAGCTTATTGCCATATTTAGGTTTTAAACTGGTACTAATGAAGTGCAACTAATACCCAGACAGTTTAAAAATGACAAACTAATGAAGCAATACTATCACAAAATTTACTGCATAATGCCGCATGATTTCCTTTTCTTGACGCATAATTTACTTAAGCCTACCACATAATTTGGCCCTCCTCTGCTGAATAAATACAGTAGCCCTGAATATGTCCCACTCCACTCTATCCCAATCTACCCTGACCTACCATACTACTATCTACCCCTCTCCAGTCTACCCCAATCTACTCCACTCCTCTATCCCCACTCCACCCCAATCGATCCCACTCCAGTCTACACAACTCCACCCCACTCTACCTCACTCCAATCTCCCTCACTCCAATCTATCAGAATCTACCCCACACCATCCCACTCCAATCTACCCCACTTCATTCTACCCCTCTCTATTCCCACTCCATGTTAACACCAATCTACCCCACTCCACTCTACGCCAATCTACCCCATTCCAGTCTACCCCTCTTCAATCTACCCCAGCCCTTCAACACCACACCACTAACCTTTAGCCATGCTGAACAGCAGGTACAATGGTGTACAACATGGCTAAAATATCTTGCCAAGGCCAATAGCTCTCATGTAGGCGGGACCGCCAATGCTTGTTTGCTTTAGCAGTTTAGCTGCTGGCCTGCACACTTGGGGAGCATCATGTTCATTGAGGAATATGCGTATGTGGCCACACTTTAACAACTTCACTTTGAGCAGACAATGTGATGATTTATGACTAATGTTAAACATCTGAGGATTATATCGGCCACATTGCCTGCAAGGTTATCCGGTTTGGAGGGTGGTCTCTGGGCTATAGATTAATTGGGATAAATCAGAAATATTTCCATCAACAGAGGCTCTAATTCATAGGGATTATGACTGCCCGCTACAATAATCCCCAAGCATCAATAATTACCTAGGAATACATATATCTTGCAACATTAATGACCATTTCCTATTCCACTCTATAAGCTATTCTCTCTTAAACTTGGTTCTCTCCCGCTGAAGTCTGGCAAACTAACAAGAAATTGGCTGGGCGATACGAACGAACCCAAGGAATGAAGGCGACTTCTCCATTTCTCACCCCCAAATTGATTTCCTAATAGCCCAGGCTATATCTGCCCTTTATAGGTGTAGTCACCCACAATTGTGTAGACACACATAATTTGAGAAAAGGCGACTGGAGAGGGTACCCTGAATACATTACTATGAATACATTACTACGTTAAAACCAGTCAACCACACCCTGGTCTGGATGATCATCTCATAAATATTAAAGTTGGACTTAATTTTCTCCCCTCTTATCCCAACTGCTGATAATCCATACCTACCTCTGCTTCTGAACAAGGCCGGAAGAACATCCTTCTGAAAGCTGGGATTGTTAATCTGGGTGATTTATTTCAGAATAATGAATTTATAACCTCTGAGGTATTTATAGAAACCGTTTATAACTCGCTGCTCGTAATTTTGTTATATTTTAGACCAAGGCGTGCAATAAACGCTGCATGGTCAAGATTTCCTGTACTTCCCATTGAATATATACTAGTACCAGAGTAATTGAAAAGTCGAATAGCAACATAGTTGTGACAGTCTATGCTAAAATTCTGAAACTAAGATACAAGAAGGCCCAAAGAAAGATGAGGTGGTTAAAAAAACTTTGAATGGCAGATGTAACTTGCATATTAACAGATGAAGTAGGGAAACCTGTAAAATGAAAGCTAAACACGTCTTTTTAAAACTATATATATATATATATATATATATATATATATATATATATATATATATATATGATTTTTGCCTCAATGTTCTACAAAATCTCAATTAACGATATATATATATATATATATATATATATATATATATATATATATATATATATATATATATAGTTAATTGAGATTTTGTAGAACATTGAGGCAAAAATAAAAAATAAATGTTCACTTAATATAGTTCTGTTTACTCAGGCATCGTCTTTCCTATTACCCGGCTCTGCAAAATTGTCACCATAATAAAGTTATACAATTCCCTCCTGGTACAGTTGCCAGCTGCCCCACACCCTCATGCTTTTAGGGACAACCCAGCTTCCTAAACCAGCTTTTCCCTTTTACAGCACAAGTCCATTTCACTGAGCACGAGCCCTTGCCCATTGCCTCTAGTGGGTTATGTCTCTTTTCTCTGTTACAAAGCCCAGTCTCATTAATTTCCGGTGGGCATCCGTGAATCCCTCATCATGTAGAATATAGAGGATGACCATCTGGTGTAAGACTGAATGAGCAGACGATGACCGCTTCAAGCGTTAACTTGATTGAGTTCCAATAAGAACAACATACTCCACAACACCATACATTGTGGAAATAATCTCCCATTTCCTCCCCCACATCATTGACAAACCAGGTCATCTGTTCTGTGAATTCTCCATAGCCACTGCGTAGTCAAATATATGCGATGTACATATTTTAACTGTATGGGGCTAAACATCACTGTTGTGCAGGCATCTCTAGGACTCATGAGAACAGTCGCCCACTCCATCTAAACTCAAATAGATGTGGTGGCTGGCTGGATAGGCATATCTGTGATTCGTGCTCCTCCAAAGATTTATGTGTACCTACACTACTTCCTTACTCAAAAACTTGGTAATTCCAAGAACTGAATGCAGTGGTCTCACTCACGTAATGTGACCTGCTTCATCATAGGCCACCTCATCCCACTGTGGTAAAATGGTGCTACCAAGGCGGAATTAACCTCATGGGACTATCATGGGGGAATTCTTAGAAATGACTAGTCTGGATAAATCTGAGATCAATGAGAACAAAGGTACTTGTACCTGATATAAAAGCGGAGAGCGATAGTAATGTTAGGGTAGAAAATCAGTTAAGAATACATACACTGCTTTAGTATAATGCATGACACTCTAAAAACATTGAAGACACAATTGTGGCACACATGACACTGCACGCAAACTCACACTACATACTTGGATGAGTGACCAAACATACGTGTAGGTAAACCGCAAGCTCAATTGCTGTGTAATCCCTGCTACTTTACCTAATTCAAGGAGACCCTGTGCATTATGGTCTGTTCTTGGGTGGGCGACTCCTATTGTTACACTCAACAAATTATATATAGGACAGTGGGAGTTAGCATGTTGCATTTTTTGGTTACAAGTCCTCATGGTAATGGAACCTTACTCAAATGTTGGTCCTTTTTTCGTTCAGTTTACTCGAATTTTCCCTTCCTACAAGAAGACCATGTTTTTATCAGCAGCCCTCATAAACGCATACTGTGGTGTGGGCTAACGAAGTAAATTACCTTGCAAAAACAAAGGAGAAAGGTTTCCTGTGCTGAGAAAAGCATGTATCACTTACTTGGTCCAGGAGAATCGCCCTCCGCATTCTTACCCTGCCCTTATGAATACCGGTCTGGTAGGAAGGTAAACTGCAAATGATGGCCTTCTTATATTGTTTCAGAGCCACCCTTAATTGGTGCAGGATGTCTTGCACCTATACTGCTTGCTGAACAAAGTGTGCGTTGTGTGTCCCACTTTTGGTCAGGCATGGTACATCACATGTCAAAGAGGCGTGTTCCATTATAGCCAAGTGATACTATACACTGTGCTGAGCTGATCGTGTTCTAAGCGCTGAACGAAACGTGTGTTGTGTGCCCCGCTGTTGGTAAACCATGGGGCACGTCGTGTCAAAGCGGCATGTCCCGTTAGAGCCAAGTGTTGTGATGAGTTGTGTATGCCGCGACCTCTGATATAAGCCGCTGTATATTCCATACGTAGTACAGCGTGTGAGATCCGCCAATGATCTGTTGGGGAGGCGTGTCTCAAACAGTCTAAGTGCAGTGTGCGGGAGAAAGTTTCTGGAACTTGTCTATTTTAGACCTGGTCCAACCCAGCAACGCATAGTGCATATCATTAGGGGTGGGCGGAATTTGCGTAGTCGCACTCCGCAAAGCTCAGTGAAACGGTAAAAAATCTCTGCAAACATGCGAAATTGCTTGTTTGCCCGTTCACGATGCTTTTTCCTGTTCGCAAACGCTGTTTGAAAGCTTGGAGGAAAAATCTTGCGAGCACGCATTGATAGCGCGAACAGGCAAAAAATTCAGCGAACCCGTGGATCGTGGAATTTTTGGCAATCCCGCGTTTTCTGCGGAACTACTCAAATTTTGCAAATTCCACGAGCGGAACGGAATTTACTGCCCAGGCCTACATATGCGAGTGTGGGCGGAATAAAACGTAGTTGAACGAGGAGATCTTATCAACTATGTTTTCCCATGGTAACTGTAGTCTCCAGAGGAGTATTGTGGAATTTGGAATTATCACAATGAAAGTACTTATTTTTCTCAAAAGAACACAAGCACTTTTCTCTCCTATGTTAGGAGAACCTACCAAGAACTATGGAAGGGTGTATTCCCATATTAAGGATGTCAGATGATATTATTCATATTTCAAGGAATGTTATTAAGTTCAAAACTTCAAATAGTGTTAGCTAGTTTCATGTCATGACCTCAAGTTTAGCAACCGTCCCATATCTCAGCGGCATCTAAAATGATGTATAGGCTATTATGAAGCCTACACAAAGGGTTTATTTTGCCATGATATAGTTATCTGCCTAGGGTACCACATGGGATGTGGTCGTTGAGTTCCTGGGTGTCCGTGTGTAGTCTAAACACCCATTGATGCTCATATTTGAGAAGTGCCTTACTCATGCTGACGATTCTTTAAAGTTTTTCACTCAATGTCATCAGCAGTGTGTTTGTTTTCGCTGAAAAGTTTAGTAACTTTGTTATCTTTTTTACAGTTTATTGTGCTTCTGTGTTCTGTTATTCTTGTGTCATGCCAATATACAATAAATGTCAAGGGTATTTAAGTACATAGATTACGTTGTTGGTATTACAATCGGTGAAGTGTTTCAATTCCTAAGGCGTTTTTAGAACCAGGTCTGTTTTACATTTCTTTGTTAATTGGCATACCGCACAGTTCCAACATGGTTGGTAGCCTTTGGGGGTAGACCTGCTCCTTAGCCTTGTCTGTGTATCTACTGTCTGTTTTAGGGCATGTGTTCACAAGTGCGTACTGGACGTTCTGGCTCTTTTTGAACGAGAACATAGGCTGTTTTACTTGTAGTCGCTCGCTCATCATCTGCCTTCCCCAAGTTGCTCTCCCATTTTTCACGCATTGTCAGAAAATAGTCTAGTGTAAATAATAGCTCAGGACTTTTAGAGAAGGGAAATTCTGGCTTTGTCAGGGTGTAGAGCCATTGCCAGTTTCTCCTTGTGTGCTGAATTCGTAGGTCTTCACACACTTGCAGGTATTATCTCAGGGTATGGCGCAGCTGCAGATAATTATAAAATTGGGAGTGCTCCAGTCCAAATTCTTCTTGAGCTGGGTAAATGACTTTCGATGAGAGCCAGTCAGAACATGGCCAAAGTATTGATCCAGAGGCAATCCCAACCACGGAAACCCTCTAGCTACAAAACATTGGGCATTCGTGTTCCGCATCACAGGGATGCCTCCCTGGACAGCTTACTCTCCCAGCGGAGGTCTCTGAGTGAGGTTGCCCACATTTTCAGAACTGTCAGTTTTGGAGGGGGGTGGCGGGGTAGTGGTGGCTTTCCCCCATATATGTATTGTAACGGGGAGTGACTGAGCCCAAAGCATCTCTCCAGACTAGTAGGTCGGCTCCTCCAAAGGTCCATAGATCAAATCATTGAGGATCAATAGGTGGAAAGCTTTGAAGTTGGATAGTAGGTCAATCATTGCCAATCCTCCATGAAACACTTGTTGGAGGACACTCGTTGAGACCCTCCCCACAGAACGGCTAAGATGAATGCCGCTAAAGTCAACTTTGGTATGTAGTACATATAATTTTGTCCTTAATACAGAAGCCTCAGGAGAGTAGTCCTTGTCAGCAGCCCCACCCTCCCAAGTATAGCCAGAGGCACTGAGGAGCAGAGCTGGAGATCACTGCAGGTAGCTGCAAGTAGAGTGGTGAGGTTGTCTGCTTTAGTTTGTGTCGCTGTGTTGGGGATGTTCACACTCAGATTACGGAATCCTGCAGTTGCCAGTGCAAGATCTGCACTTTAAACCCACTTATGGCATATCTAATAAATAGTCATGAATAATAAATTAAGGGCAGCCAAACTAATCAAAATGTATGTTTGTATGTGATATCTAGCTGCAGATTCCTTAAATTGTTAATTCTCCCCAGGTGTCAGACTGGATCCGATTGCCGGGCCATATCGCCAAAGGCTTTGAGGGAGTGGTCCCTGAAGCTGTTGGTAGCCGGGCATGTGACTCCACAGAAGTCACGGTCTCAGTCTAGAGGAAGCTCCCTGCGCCATTCCAGGAGTCTGAAGTCCTCTTTGTCCCACTTGAAATCATCTGGGCATTCAGGAAAGAGGCACAAGTAGTCAAATTACGCTTCGACTTCTCATCCGTGGGTGGACGCGACGAAAAAGCATTGGCGTTTCGAGACCTGGTACCTCAGAACCTGCATCTGGGCCGACTCCACACCTCCCTAGTTTTCCGGAAGCCTGAACGACTCTCGCTCAAATTAGAGTTTTATGAGGCCATGCATCTCCGATTTGAGCGACTCAACACACCTGGCGTGCCTCTGGGACCTGCGGGGTCAGAGTAGGCCCCATCGGTTTCCGTGCCAGCAGCTCCGGCCCCTGACTCTGATGGGCCCCCATGGATCTGGTCATGAATCGGAGAAGCTGGACAGCTCGGGGAAGAAAATGTTTTCTTCCACCAGCCTTGCATTGTGGTCAGTTAACACTGCATACTTATTGGGCCATTATTCCCACACACAATGGGAAACCGTTTCACAAGTGCTGCCACAGATCCCAGAGGAGGCACAGACTATTCTCTCCCAAGCAGTCACAGACGGAAGAGACATAGCGAAGTTCACTATACGCTGTGGATTGAACTTCATCGACTCGCTAGACAGAGCTGTTTCGTCGACCGTGGCTGCAGATCCCACACCTGGAGAGCTATTTGGAGGATGTCCAGGCTTCCTTCGTGGACATTCCCTTTGATGGCACCAGTTTCTTCAGAGACGGGGCAGACACTGCGCTGGCGTATTTTAAGGACTTGCAGGCTATGGACAAGTCCATGGGCCTCTTGCCTGCTCCACGCCACCCCCAGTCTAGCTCTCAGAAATCCCACTTTGAGGGACTTGGAGGAGGTACCAGGAGGGCAACTTGGCTCCCAAGTCCCCTCAGGAGTAAAGTGGACTACTTCCTCAACCAGTAGTGCACCACGAGCCAAGTTTGCAGAGTGATGGAGAAAGGGGCCTCCGAAGACCACTTAGCAGTCCCTCTATGGTGGACTTATTGGAGATAACTGGAGGGGTAGTTGGCCCCCAAGGACGTCCTTGGTGGCCAACTACCTTTCCTATTACCTCCAGTAAGAGCCACACAGCCAGATTGCTAAGACTTGATAGAAGACCATGCCACCTTTCTCCACCACTCTGCAAACACGCCTCCTGGTACACTAATAATAGGGGAATGAAGTCCCCTTGGCTATTGAGGGTCAACTACCCCTCCTGTTACATCCAGCAATTCCCACAAAGTGGGTTTGCTAAGACGATTGGGGTGCCACGCCCCTATCTTCCACCTTTTTGCAAACTCATCTCCTGGCGCACTACTTGTACGGGAATGAAGTCCACTTAGCTCTTGAGGGCCCTTGGTGGCCAGCTAGCCCTCCTGTTACTCCAGTAAGCCCCACACAGTGGAATTGCTGAGAGGTGGTCGGAGGCCACGCCACCTTTCTCCATTACTCTGCAAACACACCTCCTGGCGCATTGCTAATTGGGGGGAGGGGAGTCCACTTTAGTACTGAGGCCCTCAGGAGGCTAGGGTACCTCAACCCCAATCAACTGTGCGCTGAGAGGCGCATTTGCAGAGTGGTGGAGAAAAAGAGCGTGGCCTCCGACTACCGCACAGCTCTCAGCAATCCTGCTGTGTGGGGCTTACTCGAGGTAACAGGAGGGCTTGTTGGCCCCTAAGGACTCTCAGCAGCAAAGGGGACTTCATCCCCCAACCAGAATCACGCCAGGAGCATTGTGTGCAGAGTAGTGGAAAAAGAAGGCAGAGTCTCCGGCTTTTTCTTTTCTTTTTTTAGGAAGGAGGACTGCATGGCTCCCCTTCCCGAGGCCAATTTCGGACCCGGGGACCCCATCCCTCGGGGCTAGACCTTTTAAAATATATTTTTTTTATTTTAAAAAAAAGGGAGGGGGCCACGCGGCCGTCCTTCCCGGGCTGATTTCAGACCCAGGGACCCCATCCCCTGAAGGTCAAGCCTTTTAAAAAAAAAAATATTTTAATCTTTTATTTCTTAAAAGGGAGTGGCCCTCTTCCAGGGCCATTTTTGGCCCTGGGGACCCTATCCACCGGAGCAAGGCCTCCTCGTTGGGGACCGCAGGGGAGCCTGAAGGCCCCGGCGGTACCTGTCTGCTAACCTCCTCCTGGGGGGGCCGGCATTGCTTTTTACATAGTGAGCTGCTGGCATGCAGCTCCCTGTGTGTAAAAAGCAAAGTGCCCCGCTTTGAGCAAGTGAGAGCAAAATGCTCTTGCTTTCTAAAAGAGGAGCACACTGTTTGCTATGGCATGCGGGAACAGTGCTCCCGCCATGCCATAGCAAACTGCAATCTCCCGGGGTGGGCACCCCAGGACATTCCTGGAGCCAGCCCTGGGGGGGTGGCAGTCCTCAGGGCCATCTAGGGCTCCTGGAAGGGGACTGCGCCCCCCCCCTCATTTGATCACATTTGCCCCAGGGAGGTTGTGGTCCCGAGACCGGGGGTCCACAACAGACCCCCTTAGTGATTGCATTTGTGCCCTGGGGAGGTGGTGGTCCCCGGGGCTGCAGTGGAGGCCCTACGGCCTCCTCCACATTACTTAATATAAAACAACAGTGTGCCCTGGGAAGTTGGTGGTCCCTGGCGCAAGGGGGAGGGGTCCGTGAGGCCCCCCACATAATTTTAATTAGACCCAGGGAGGAGGTGGTCCCTGGGACAGTGCGGTCCACGATGCCCCCATATACATTTAGGGAGTCCCGTGGAGGTGGCGGTCCCCGGAGCAGAGGGGTGTCCAAGAGGGCCCCCCAATTCAAAACTGGTCCAGTGGGGCTCCCGCATTCATTATCAAAGTTCCCTGGGAAGGTGGAGGTCCCAGGGCTTTGATCAGCCCTAGGAGGGGGACTGTAGGCGCCCCTTCTCCTATAATATGTATATGCCCCCTGGACCTCGCCCACCGGGGCTTATTTTAAAGCAAGTGCGGGAGCACGGAAGGGTGGTGGGGCTGCCGGAAGGAGTGGTAGGAGCCAGTATAGTATGGTGAACTACTTAGAAAATTAGCTACGGACGGAGATCACTTCTGAGGGCCTAACCTCCTTCTACACCTTGGAGAGAGCACATAGGGTACCGGCCAGGCCGCTGGCACCTGGTAGACCGGCCAGACCAGTGGTAGCGAGGCTACTCCATTATAAGGATAGGGAACTGCTGCTGCACAAGGCTGGAGCCCCTGGACCCTACAAGGTGGAGAACTGTAACGTGACATTGTTCCCGGATTATACGTTTGAGGTACATCGCCGCCGGGCCTCGTTCTAGGCGGTCTAGAAAGCACTTCGAGAAGAAGGACTCCAGTATTCTTTAATGTTCCCAGCACGCTTGAGAGTGGCTGTGGACGGTAAAACATTCTTTCACAACAGCCCTGAGGAGACATGGACTTGGCTGGAGTCTTATAAAGCGAGCGCAGGTGAAGCTTGGCGAGGTAGGGGTGCGTCAGCAGAGACACCATCCCTGCGCCGGTCGCAGCGCATTGCAAGGCGCCGTCCTAAAACTCAGAGGCCCACGGAGAATCAAACAGAGAGAGAAAGACTGGCGGCATTGCAGGCTGTGTCGGCAATATCCCAATAAAGAGGAGCAGCCTTTGGGGTGGCAACTGAATCAGAAAAGGACCGCTGGGGACTGAATCGGATGAGTCTGACGCAAGAAGTGTTCAATTACCTCATGTGACACCAGGGACAGCGGACGAAATTGTTGATGCTTAGACTTGCAGGGATTCACTGAGAGGGAGGTGGTTAGTGGTTTGCCCATTATTGGTCCCCATCTTTCCTGAGGTAACTAGGGGATATCGGTTGGCGGGGTTGTCAGGAGGGAAAAGGGTGTTTGAAGCATAAGGTTTCCTTACATCGTACTGCCCCACAAGGGTTGGGGCTTGATTATTACTGGGGGCCGAGCACCAGGTAGTAGTGGCACTGTAGGCCTGATTTTCTCGGCTCATGTCCACTTCCCTATTTTTGTTTTTTTGTAGTTCCTCGGTAGTCACCGGAGGAATAGTTAGTGTGCTAGTTTGGATGGGTGCTAGTGTTGTAGAGCCTGTTCTGGGGTGGGGATTTGCGGGTTTATTTTGGGGTAGTCAAAGCCACAGGTGTGTCCACAGGGAGGGAGCGGTTGGTTTTGAGTCCTAGAACACAACATGAGGACGTTAACTGAATTGAAATGCATTACGTGGAATGTAAGGGGTATACATACGATGCTAAGACGCCATAACTTGCATGCTTACTTAGTGCGCAGGGGGGTCCACAGTGCGTTCCTCCAGGAAACCCATGTAAATCAAGCTGAGGGATTGGCGCTGCAGCGCAGGTGGAGAGGACAGCTGTACGGTACGTCGTAATCAGCCTTCGCTAGGGGGGCGTTGATATGGATCAGAGCAGGGCTCCCATTCCAGTTAACGCAACAGTTGGTGGACCCGGAAGTGAGGTTTGTGGTAGTGGCGGGTCGACTTAATGGTACAGACGTGACGTTGTGCTGTATATATGCCTCTAATGTATATCAGGTATCCTTTTTTGGTCACCTGTCGGGGAAGTTGGCACCTTATATGACTGGCCAGGTGCTGATGGAACGGCATTTCAACTTTGTAGTGGATACTGAGATGGATAGGTCACCCCCTCCGCTATCTGATGCGTCTACGCATAGACTGTCCAAGGTTAGACGGGAATGGCAGAATAGGTGAGGACTAGTAGACACATGGCTCGCTCACCACGTTGAGGAACGAGATTATTCCTTTTTTTCTACCCTGCATGAACTGCATGCAAGGCTAGACGCAATATTATGCTCCCCTGACATCCACGCTAGGGTAGTCCACAGCGAATACCTCACGAGAACGTTATCAGATCATAATCCACTGTTGCTGAGGATGCATTGGGCCTAGAAGAGACCAGTTGTACCGACCTGGCGGCTGCGGCCAGAGGCATTGGAGGACCCGGTCTTCTGTGAAGCCATTGGGTTGGGTATCACCCAGTATTTTGGTGAGAATGAGGGCACGACATCAACATTGGCATTGGAGTGGGATGCTTGTAAGGTGGTGATGAGGGGCCTATGTATTACTAAAATGGTGGGGGTGCGGAAGATTCTCTTGAAGGATATAGAAGTGGCAGAGCACCGAATGCGAACAGCTGAGAGGGTCTGCCAAGAGAACCCTGAAGTATAAGGGGAAGTTTTGAAGGCCAGGGAGGCAGTAGCGGCAGAAGTAGAGAGGTTGGCTGTTTTGATCATAGAGCATATTTAGCGCGAGCGCATGCGGAACGGGATAAGGCGAGTACATTACTGGCACGGTTGGCTATCCCGGCACCTCGTGGCACGCCCATCTTGGCCTTGACCCCCTCGGTGTATACGCAGCAGACTGGCGGGCTGGCACCTCCAGAACAGCAGAAGTAGGCTGAATGGGGAATCTTGCCAGCACGATACAAGTGTATCCGGGTAAGTTGGGTCATATGGAGATAATTTAACTTAATCAGCCGGAGGTGTGTGGAGATAGCCCACAGACCCAGGGCCAACCTGGCCTGCCTCCAATCCGCCTCATCATGCTCGCCAACACAACCCTCCCAGCGGAGTCGCAGCATGTCAGAAGCATGTGGGGCATTCGCAATTAGATATTGATAGACCTGGAAGATTGTGTTTCTACCAGTACGACCCACCAGCAACTTCGCCACCAGGGATTACGTACTGGTATCTCAGTGTCCGGTGGACTATATGCCAGGAGTGCATGGCATAGCTGCAGATATTTATGGAATTGTGTTCCATTAAGATTGCTGTGAATTTGCTGGTCTTGGCAGGGCAAAATATGTATCCCCACCCAAACATCTCTGTGAACTGTGATACCATTCCTGTTCCATTTATGACAGCCCTCTAAGCCACCTGAGTGGCGGTGCCAGTGTCCACTCCACAGGGCAGTCATTCCCGCCAACTTATTATTCCAACCTAGTAATCGCAACATGCAAAGGAAGATTATGTGAGTGATATCAGGCAGGCTGCAGGGTATTGGAGCACCATACAGTATAGCCAGAATGTGATCAAAACCCAGAGAAGAGAGTTCCCCTCGGTATGCGGGATCATCCCACCCACCTCTAAGCCAATCATTAACGATGATTTATTGGGAGGGCAGATAGTAGCATTCAGGGTCCACCATCCCTAGCCCACCATCCTACGGACACTGCCGACCGTTGGGAAAAGCTACTCAGCGACCGCCCAACCAAAGAAAGGAGCGAAGGGTGGAGTTAAGCGCTCGAAACCAGTTTGGAAGATTGAGAGTGGAAAATGTTGAAATATATATAAGAAGCCTGGGATAATCATAATTTTGCAGAGGGCGATATGGTCCATCAAGTGCATCGAAAGCTGTGACCATTTCTGGATTTTGGTTTTATTTTGGACACTAGCGGGCTCAAATTGAGGTGCTTTGTGAAATCAGGGTGCAGTGAGATACGAAACCCCAGGTACTTGAAGGAGAGACGCCTCACTGGGATGCTGTAATGCCATAGATGGGTGCGGGTGTCACCTCCAGTCGGAACAAGCAAAGACATTGACGTGCTCGCCTGGAGACCTTGACAAATAATGTAAGGATTTCGAGACAGAGGGGCCTGAAGTGAGGGGGTTAGCCATGAACAACAGAACGTCATCGGCCTAGAGAGCGATCCTTTCCTCTGGTCCTCCGTTCCAAGACCATCGGCTAAGTTGGGCATTGCAGTGGATGTGCCACGCTAAGTGCTTAGTCCCAAAGGCGAACAGTAATGGGGACAGGGGACGACCCTGACGCATAACCCTCCGGATAGGTAAGCAATCCAGCAAAGAGCTGTTGACCCGGACCTGTGAACGGGCCTGATTGTAGAGTGCACCAATAGGATGCCTCATGTAGTTTCCCAGACCAATGCGTTCAAGGATAGCCTCAAGAAAGGACCAATCCACCATGTTGAACGCTTTTTCAAAATCCAGAAGAAGCAGCGCCACTGGGGAACCTTTAGAACGATGTAACCTGCAATTATGATCTGATACTCATGTAAAGCGCTCTGATACCTCCGGGTCTAGCCAGAGCTATATAAAACCTTTTAAAAATAAATAAATGTATGGTAAGACAGGTGGTAACCGGTTGGCCAGGATTTTTTGTGTAAAGCTTAATGTCGGTGCTGATAAAGGAGATGGGCCTGTATGAGGAACCATTCTCAGTGAGGGTCCTGGTTTGGGGAGTTACTATTGAGGTGTGCTTTAAATCAGAAGGGAATGCGCCCTGCTTGGCCCCTTCATCATGGTGCTTAATCAGGAAAGGGGCCAACTCAGTGCGGAACCTGCAGTAATACTCTACCAAGAACAGTCAGGTCCAGGTGTTTTGCCAGCCAGCATGTCTGATAGGGCAGAGAAAATCGCCCCTTCAGTGATTGGCTCATCCAGCTCACGGGCGACGGAGGGGGGTGGGATAGTAGGCAGTGGAATGTCCCGTAATAGTGGATGTTTGACCTCTTGGGGAGGACGGTGTCCATGAGCATACAGGTCCTGATAGAAGGTAGCAAAAGTCTGCAGAATATTGGGGGTCCAGGACAAGTGCCGATCGTCCGCTCCCGTCAGTTGGGGTACAGCGTGAGAGACCTTGTCATGGGTGGCAAGTCAGTAGAGAAGCTTCCCTGACTCATCACCATGTTCGTAAATGTAAGCATTCTTGGCCCATCAGCACTGACTGGCAACCTCCATGGCAAGTCATCGTAATTGGCCCATCACTGCAGAAAGCTGCTGCACCTGACTAAGGGTGCGGCGGCCAGGGCCCCGACGCTGCAAGGTGTGAACCTGGGTCTTGAGGGCCGTGATGTGTGCCACATTGCTCCGTTTGCCCCAGCCCATGAGCCCTTTTCCACGCCTTGGATCACCACATTACCACCTTCCCATAGGGTTGCGACAGAGGCAGCTACACTGGTTATTTTCTAAGTTGAACTCACCACACGAAAAGGACAAATCCCTACTCTTATATTTCATAGCTGGAAAAAATGCTACTCAAATTTAGCTTGAAGTGGCCAAAACAGGGTAAAAAAGAGAAAGTAAAAAAAAGTACTGGAAAATCCAAAAGGTTTTTATGATTGCCCTCACCCTCTATATAGTGGTATGGTTCATCGTAGGGCCACTAACACAATGTGGCGCAGACCAACACTCTGGGTGGAGCACATTTTTTTTATATAAAGCCAAAGAACAACTCTGGCTGCGACGCTGAAGGCTCCCCTTGGAAGAGATACGGAGGAGCAGGGACCGAAAAAAGTAGACAAAAAATAGTGCCCAGGAGCAGGGCAGGAACACAAGTAATAGGGTAAGTCCTCAAGCCCATATTCTAAATATGTCATGTCTCGAAGAGACCGCGCATGCGCTGCCTAGGCAACACCTAAAAATAGAGAAAGAAGGCATAGTGTGGGTTCTCCCTGAATGTCTGCTGGCGGAACACCTTCGCCATGTGTACTCAATGGGCACTTCCAAACTTTTGTTTTATTAATGTGTGAAGTTGCTCTGTTACAGGTGTTGTGCCTCTCCAGAAATTGGTATCTTTGTCAAATCTGTTGAAGCAGGTCATAGCTACATTAAAATACAGTACCATGCCCTCCCTTAACATAATTTAAGATTTTTTTCTATAAAGTCTTATTCTTTTAATCTAATTTAACATGTAATGCATGTATTTATGTAACACTGTCTACTGATATAACTTCTTGAAAAATTAATAACAAAGTATTAACCTTTGATTTAAAATGGGGGAGAGAAAAACATGGGCATCTAGTGGCTGAATTGCATAACTTGAAACGGGAAACGTGGGATCATTTAAGGCTCCTTTGATCACATTTTGTGAACTTTGGCAATGACCATATTTCACTATGGCTCATTTCTCTTTGAGAGCACCTTAACATACATCAGTTCAGTGTGTGCACTGTATAACAATCTCTTGTGTAGATGACTTAATAACCCATTAAAGCCACAATTGTGCAGCTTGGATCTGCCCTCTTGCCCTATCAAACCAATTCTCACCAGGGCCCAGACAAATGTAGCTAAGCGCTCTTCCAGCACCACAAGACAGGGCCAGGGAGAGTGTGAGTGGGGGATGTGGATCACCGAACATTCGCAGTATTCGAGGATAAAATGCGGGGAACAATGGGGGCGGGAATTCACACATGCCCCCCAACCCTGGCCCTGAAACACTAACAGCAGCAACAGACTGGCGGTGGCGAAACATCTCGGGGGAGTATAAGGGCTATAGGAAGAGGGAGAGACGAAGGCCCTGGCTCTATACCCCCTTTGTGGGACATTGGACAAACCAGGTTGGTCCGTCCCCTGCCACATAGAGCAGCATAAACAGGCCTGCAAGGCCCCCCAGCCAGCAATTGCAGAGCCTTGACCCGGAACGCAAGTGCTCAGAAGGACGAAAATCAGGGGCACCGGAGCCGCTCCATGCTCGAGTGGCTGTCACGGTGCAGCGAGGCCAACACTGTTTGAACCGGAGCTCGAGAGCCCTGACCAGATCCACACTCTGACCCCTACAAATAAGGCGAAGAAAAGGATACAAGAGCGGCCTCTGAGTTCGCTCCCACATCAAGTGTGATCCCCTCAGCGGAGCAAAAAAAGACTGCTCCCTAAAGGACATGTTTGGAAAGCAAGGTGGCGCAGCATCAGAGGATAAACCAGCAGCGACTGAAGGCGATCTTAGGAATGATTTGGATAATAGAGATGGCCCAGTTACTAAGTCCTTTCTGGAATCCCTTTTTGCTTCCCTTAGGGAAGACCTCCAGGCCATGAAAACAGCAGGCCTACATGAGGTCAGGCGTGATATGGAAAATTAGGTGACAGGGTAGCCGCACTTGAGGACCGTGAAACGAGCCGAAGAGAAGAGCTCGACTGGTTGCAGCAAGAGATACTGTGACTCAAGGAACAACATCTTGACCTCCAGGCACACAACGAAGATCTAGAGAATCATTCACGATACTATGTCCTAGATCTCTACTGCCCTATCTTAGGACAAACCAGTAAGGCAAACCTGCAGCTCGACGGGTCCATAGATCGGACCCCCCAGACCGTAAAAGAACTCCCCCACTGAGATCCTAGTATGTGTGTTTGATTTCCAAACAAAAGAAGACATCCTTAAGAGGACTAGGTAGGCGCACCTGCTTCAATTTCAACGTCACTAGCCGGAGCTTTTCCAGGATCTTCCCTGGATCACTCTGCAGAAATGTAGAGACTTCCCACCTGTGACGGAACACATGCGGAAAGCTAATATCCCATAGTCTTGGGGTCACCCCTTTCTCTTAATTTTCCACCTCAAAGGAACGCTACACCAATTGAGATCCCTCGGGAAAGCCTGCACCCTGTTCCAAATTGAAAATCCCGGTGGAACACAGGAACTGACACTTTCCCCTAGCAGTAAACGGCTGAAGCAGCAAGGGTGGCATCAAGTCAAGCATGCCACGTGGAGGATGGAACGGCGGCTGCGGAGAGACTGAGAGATAGTAAAAGATCTACCCCTGTGCCCCGCTTACTCGGGGACCCTCCCGCAGCAGATGTAAGCCTCGACTTGACGCTGACCCGTACCAACCTTGTTGATATGACGAACTGTGGTCGTATATTGTTACTTCTTATTTTACATACATGTTTTTTTTGGGGATCCTTTCTGTCATCTTTCGTTTCCTTCTCCTCCGCACCGTTATTTTCATCCAATACTATCCTATGGTGCTTCAATGTGGCCTAATACTCATGCATCCACCCCCCTACCTTGGAACCCTATGACGGGTGGACCTAACAGCGCTATGAAAGTCCCAGCCTCATGACTCACTTACGCATCACTTTGCTACAGGAGACACACTTCCTAGACAAAGATACCCTACATGCACTCACGCTAGGTCCCCCAGCAATTCTGATCATCATGCCTGGCTAAAAAGAATGGTGTAGCTATTCTTCTTGCCCAGAAGTTCCATGGTAAGGTCCTCTCCACATTCAGGGAAGTTAAGGGGAGAGCCCGAAGTATTAGAATTCAATGGGAGGCTGCTAACTTCATAATAGCTAATCTATATGCTCCAAATGATAAGCAAGAACCTTTCATAACCAACACGCTGGAGACAGTCCTCGCATCCCCTGATCCGGCCATACTTAAAGGGGGGGACTTTAACCTAGCGATGGATTCAGACTTGGATCGTTCTAGTCAGTGCTCTTCTCAGACAGGGGCTTTCTCATAAGCCGGACTACAATGTTGGCGCGCTTTGTGATATTGGGAGACTCCTCCACCTTTCTGCCCTGCCAAGGACTACACATTCTACTCGGAAGCCCACAAATCTTATGCCCGAATTAACCACTTGCTTACGACAGCGGCCCTGGCAGCGTGTGCCGGGGAGGCAGGCATTGAGCCCTGTTCTCTTTCTGATCATGCCCAGATCACATTGACGCTGAGCCTGCATGCCATGCAATTTCGCCCTTTCCTTGTGGTGCTTACGAGATGCCATATTACAGTCCAACAGACAGTGAAGATGATTTGCGCGGCTATAGAGGACTACTTCTCCAGTATTAGGGGTGTCTTTCATAGATTCACATGCTTGAATATTCCACGTCGTCGAAGTGGGAGTCCCACGGTACATAAAATAGCAGTAATATATACATTTATACATGAAAAATATCATATATACATATATACATATATAAAATACAGTAAAATATCTAAAGTTTAAAAGTACCATAGAACCAAATGGGCCCATAGAAAGCCTAAGGGAGAACTCACTTTAGTAACATATCAGTGTCATTATGTATTGGTCCACATTCCAGCCAATCAGGCTGTAGCTCCCTCTAGAACCTTCTCCTCAGAAGCCCAAGTCCTCAGATTTTCTACCGCTCGTCGTGTGAAGGGAGTCTCCCTGAGCTCTGCTCAGTTTTTCTTCATACATAGCTGTTTTTTCTTCCCAGATATCTTCTTCAAGGAAATCTTTGTTCAGGCCATGTCCATCTTGTGGTAAATTGTCTCTTTCATGAAGATCCACACAGTAAATGTATTTACTGTCTCTACCCGGACCATGAGGTGAAGAACTGTAAGTACTGCCGTACTTTTCCACCTAAAACTTTAAGAGACAGAGAGGCCCGTCTCCTTCTGTGGCTACAGAAGTTGAAATCTACAGACACGGTGCTCTCAGAGGTTGAGAGTGTCTCTTCTTTCCAGTCTAAGACCTCTCAGAAGCGTAGGTCGGAGACTGAGGTGCCTTCTCCTTTTCTCAGGAAAAGTAGACTTGTGGGAACCTCTGTGGCTGTCTCCCCACAGGATTTGCCTCCAATTACGCCTACGGGACCTGGCTCTCTGGCGTCACTGTCTAAAGCCATGCCTTCTTCTTCTAAATCGGGCACTGGCTCGTCGACGGACTCGGCGTCCGCCGACGACATCTGCGACGACGAGATCCGTGGATGCTGTCTCCACGTCGACGACGACATGTTCCATGTCTTCAAGTACTACGTCGACGACCACCACTTCGTCGATGACGAGCCATGAGGTGAGACCCATTACCTCGATCGTTAAGATCACGTCGACGGCTGTCAAGTCAACTCTGTTGACGAAGAAACCTCCGTCGACGCGTCATCCGTCGACGCACTCCTCGTCGTCGACCAAGACCACAGCTTCGTCGTCGACCAAAGCTTCGTCGACGGGCCGCCGTCCGTCGACGGGATCTTCATCGTCGACGGCCCCCTCGTCGACAACCATTGCATCGTCGACTGCGACTTCGTCGACGGTTGTCGCACCGTCGACGGACCAAACTTCGGCGATGGGATCATCTTCGTCCACGAGCAAGACTTTGCCCCAGTTGACGGCGAAAAAATCTTCGTCGACGAAGGAAAAATCACATCCGTGTCCAGTTACGGTGTCTCAACCGGCTTTTGGATCGTCCACCACTACGTCGACGGGCTCGTCGACGGCGCACCATCCTTTGGCCACGGCTACCACCTTCACAGTGGTCACTGCCTCAACGTTTAAAAAGGTGCCTCTTATACAATTGAGTCCTATCAAAAGTGGTTCTACTCTTTTTGACCAATTGTTTCAGTCTGCGGAAGAGGACTCTAATGATGGTTCAGAGGTGGAGAATGTCTTCGGCCAAGCGTCTAGCCCTTCCGAGCTAAACATCAAGTGCCAAGATTATGATGATGAGGAGGAAGAAAACGTCGAAGATGGTACGGATCTATTTCCTGTGGACACTTCAGAGGCACCTATGGCGGAACAAACGACACAGATACCACTGTCTTTGGTAATGAATCTGCAGCACATGCTGGACGATTACAATCGAAGATTCCCGCCGTCCAGGCCTGTTTCTCCAGTGCCGCAACCTCCTCCGCAGCCTCTAATTCCTGCATCGGCTCCTCCCAGGTCACCAGTACGTACCCAGCAGGATACGGATAATGAGGATCCAGACCCTCACAACCCAGATCAGGATGATAATGACGCTGGCCTTCAGGAGTGGGACGACTACAGGGCTCATACACCTTCGACCCCACTAACGTCGCCTCTGGCTTCGCCCCCTGTGGGCATTGGCAGGTTCCATAACTTTATGGTCCGCGCTGCGAAGAGGTTTCACCTCACTTTGGAAGTGCAACAGACCGATTGCTTTCTATACAATTTCAAGGACTTACCTCAACGGCTAGCTCACACGATTCCGATCATCGACCATGTTTGGGAGGAAGGCCTCAAATTGATGGTGAAGCCAAATTCAATTCCTGCCGTCTTACCAAGGCTGGATAAAAAGTATAAAGCGCCACCGATCTCTCCGGCATGCCTAGTGTCTCCGCCTAAGGCGGATTCCGTCATTACTCAAGCAGCTCAAAAAAGGTCCCGCAATCCTGCCACACCTCTCACATCTCCTGCTGATCAGGAAGGCCGCAAGCTGGACTTCACAGGGAAAAAATTTACCACCATGGCAGCCACTACTGTAAGGGCAGCTAATTCCTTAACTATTCTTGGACGGTATGACCGTCAAATGTGATCCGAAATTGCAGCATACATTCCACAATTTCCGGATGCCATCCGTGCGGAAGCACAAGCCATCATTCAGGAGGGAGAAAAGATCTCTTCAGAGATTATTGACTGCGCCCTCGACATTTCCTCTACGGGGTTTAGACAATTGGCTGGAGCTGCAGTTTTGAGGCGTCAAGGCTGGTTAAAGTCTACGCATTTCGCCCGGAGGTTCAGGCTCGAGTCCTCGATCTACCATACGATGGTGATTCGCTCTTCGGCAAACATGTCGACGATGTCCTTGAATCAATCAAAAAGGATACAGATACGGTCAAAGCTTTAGCAACCCTACAGTATAGAAAGCGGCCATTTCGAGGGGCATGTGGTAGAGGCGGCAATTCTTCCACTTTTCGTGGCTCAAACCAATATCGCTCATACAATGACAACCGTCAAAGAAATACTTACCAGTCCCAAAATCGACAGACCTCCTCCAGACCATACCAGAGGAAAACCACATTCAGAGGTGGTTCTAATGCAAAGAAACAGTGACAGTCCCAGCGTCAACCTTTCGCCGACTGTAAAAATTGGAGGGCGAATCTCCAACTACATCTTGAATTGGTCAAACATCACCTCGGATCAATGGGTCCTAGATGTGATTTCAAGAGGACATACCCTGGAATTTACGAAATTTCCTCCCAATCGCCCTCCTACTGGTCCGCCCCCTACCCATTTCGAGGAACTATTGGCTCAAATAAAATTAATGATCAGGAAGGGTGCTATCGAGTTAGTACCGCAAGGCCAGCGAGGCAAGGGTTTTTACTCCCGCTTCTTTTTAGTCGAGAAAAAGTCGGGGGAGTGGCGCCCCATTTTGGATTTATGGGCCCTGAACAAATTCATCACCTCAAACTTTTCAAATGTTGACCTTGCTCCAAATTTTGCATTATCTCAACCCCGGAGATTTCTTCTCCACGATCGACCTCCAGGACGCGTACTTTCACGTGCCAATTCACCCCAGGCACAGGAAGTACCTCCGTTTTACAGTCGGACACCTCCATTTTCAATTCAGAGTTCTGCCGTTTGGCCTACGCTCAGCACCGAGGGTCTTTACCAAGATCATGGCCCCGGTAGCTGCTTTTCTGCGCCTGCAAGGCATTCAGTTTTATCCATACCTGGACGACTGTCTTATAAAGGCCCCAACCTTCCAGCTGGCAAACCAGCACACTCAGATTGGTCTCTCTCTCTTTCAAAATTTGGGCCTTTCCATCAACTGGCAGAAGTCACACTTTCACCCATCTCAGCGACGAGATTTTCTAGGAGCCTCGCTAGATTCTCGGCTAGCAGAAGTCTTTGTCTCCCAGGAAAGGCAGGACCGCATGCTCAAGATGGTACGATTCCTGCAGTCAAAACTGTGCGTTTCAGTCCGGATGTGGAAATCATTCCTGGGCATGGCTTCCTCGTGCATACAGTTGATCCCCAACTGCAGGCTACATATGAGGATCGTTCAAGAGGAACTAGACATGCAGTGGAAGCAGATTTCAGGATCGTTCAACGACAGGATCATTCTCACGCCCCGCATTCAGTTAGCTCTGAAATGGTGGTCTCACCCTCCGAACATATCAATTGGTCGGTCTTTTCAAGACGCGACTCCGACTCTGACGGAAAAGTGGGTGGCAGTCCAGCGCACTTGGCACATAAACCGCCTGGAGCTTCTTTCGATTTTCCTTGCCCTGAAGTCTTTCCAGAGGTTAGTGCAGGGCCAGTCTCTGTTGGTGAGAACAGACAACACCATCAGCATGCACTACCTCAACAAGCAGGGCGGCACGAGGTCCCTTCTGCTTTCCTGACAATCACAGGAGATATGGAACTGGGCGATTCATCACCAAGTTCATCTTACAGCCATCCATGTGCCGGGTGTTTCCAATGTTCTGACGGACTCACTCAGCAGGTCTCTCTCGGACAATCACGAGTGGGAACTCAACCAACCAACTCTCGAGTTCATTTTCCACCAGTGGGGCCAGCCGCAGATGGATCGGCCAGCCGCAGATGGATCTCTTTCCGACGGCCGCAAACAGGAAATGCCAACGCTTTGCAAGTCGTCATCCCCACAGAGAGTCGAGCGGAAATGCATTTTCGATCAACTGGTCGAACGAATTCATCTACGCTTTCCCTCCGCTTCCTCTGATTCCGCACCTGTTGCACAGGATGAGGCTTCAACCCTGTCATGTCATCCTGATCGCACCCAAGTGGCCGCGGCGCCCATGGTTCTCGGACCTTCTGTTGTTTTCCCTGAACGAGCCAATATCGCTTCATCCTCTGCCTCACCTCCTCACGATGAAGCTAGGGCAGATTTGCCACCCAGATCCGGCATATCTCCAGCTCCATGCCTGGAACCTGAACACAATGAATTTGCACGTCTAACCATTGACGCAGATTGCAGGGAAGTGTTGGCGCGCGCTCGCGCTCCATCCACCATTAAAACTTATCAGCTGAAGTGGAAGCGTTTCTGTGTTTGGTGCTACACCAAAGCCTTGGATCCAATGACCGCCAAACCGGAACAAATCCTGCCTTTTTTCCTATCCCTTGCAAAATCAGGACTTTCTCACTCCACTCTTAAGGTGTTTCTCGCAGCACTTTCCCGTTTCTGTCATGACGGTTCCATGTCACTATATTCCTCTAAAGTCATTCAACAGTTTTTCAAAGGCCTCTTCCGGATGTTTCCACCCATTCGTCGTTCTCCACCTGCTTGGCGACTAGTGGAGGAGTGTGGCTCAATGCTTAGAGCGGCAGACCCTGATGCAGAGTTCTGGCCAGGGACCAGGGTTTGATTCCCGCCTCGGCAGGTTCTCGGGCTCAATTTCCTCGGACCTGTTAATTCTAGCCTCGATGCCTATTCTAATCACGGGCCCCATGCTCCAACTCTGGGAATTAGCTTGCTTAGCCTCCACACCGGCCCCAACAGCGCTAAGGATGCCTGGCTTCACCCTGGGGGTGCCCAGGAGTGGACACTTCACAGGGAAAGCCAGGAGGGGTTCCACAGCGGTATGAGTATCAGCGCCAGGAAGCCGCATAGGCGACACCGCAAGGTGACCGTCTGGTGACAGTGCGCTCTATAAGTACCATGACATTTACATTTAAATCTGGTTTTGTCTCAACTCCTCCTACCTCCTTTCGAACCCATCCATTCCGCAACCTTAAAATTCCTCACGTGAAAAGTTGCTCTGCTGCTCGCCTTGACGTCATCTAGGCGTGTTAGTGACATCCAGGCATTCACGATTCAGCCTCCTTTCCTCCAGTTCTCCAATGAGGCGGTTACGCTCCGTACTAATCCGAAATTTATCCCGAAGGTTCCAAGTGATTTTCATCTCAATGAACCTGTCATTCTAAAGACTTTCTTTCCTCATCCACAAACTCCTGCTGAACGTTCATTACATTCATTGGATGTGAAACGCTGTCTTAAGTTTTACATTCAGCGTACTACACCATTCAGGAAATCAGACCAGCTGTTCGTGGCCTATGGTCCGATCTGCAAAGGACAACCTGTTACCAAACAGACTATTACCAGGTGGATTTCCTCCACCCTTACTTTTTGTCATCAACGGGCGGGCAAGCCCCTTCCTGCTCCAGTACGGGCTCATTCAACTAGAGCCGTGTCAACCTCTACTGCCCTCTTTGCGGGGGTACCTCTACGACACATTTGCAGAGCTGCTACGTGGTCGAGCAGCCATACTTTTACGAAGCACTATTGTCTCCAATCAACAGACGCCGCGGATGCGGCAGTGGGACAAGCGGTGCTGCGGAATCTTTTCCAGTGAAGAGGAGCCTCTGTTGCTACCCACCTCCAGTCATAAAGGTATTTTCTCATGAATTTGACTATATTGCTTTTTTTAAATGATATGAGAATGTATACTTAGAGTTTTTATGTTACCTTTATGACTTCTGTGATGATTTACTGCTTTCTACTCTTATTCACGCATGTGAATCTATGAAAGACACCCCTAATACTGGAGAAGAACATAAGTTACTTACCTGTAAACTGTGGTTCTCCAGTAATGGTGTCTTTCATAGATTCACATGCGACCCTCCCTTCCTCCCCTCAGAGGCTCCTTTTCTCCTCAGGCCTCAGGCACTTTTGGGTTACTTGGTGCTACGAAAATCTGAGGACTTGGGCTTCTGAGGAGAAGGTTCTAGAGGGAGCTACAGCCTGATTGGCTGGAATGTGGACCGATAAATAATGACACTGATATGTTACTAAAGTGAGTTCTCCCTTAGGCTTTCCATGGGCCTATTTGGTTCTATGGTACTTTTAAACTTTATATATTTTACTGCATTTTATATATGTATATATGTAATTATGATATTTTTCATGTATATATTACTGCTATTTTATGTACCGTGGGACTCCCACTTCGACGACGGGGAATATTCAAGCATGTGAATCTATGAAAGACACCAATAATGGAGAACCACAGTTTACAGGTAAGTAACTTATGTTCATCAGCATCAATGACCGTGAGGGGACCCTTCTCGCATCAGTATGGGAGGTGCTGAAGCTCGCCCTCCTTGGCAACAACAAATTGACTGGTGAAAGGGATCTCGCACAGCTGATTTGATCCAAATGGTAGTCTGTTATAAGGAATTGTAGTGTGCAGTCGGGGAAACACTGTCTGGCCAAGCAGTGTTGAAAAGTGAGCACTAAAGAGTAGCTCTCCCGCCTAGGGAGAGGACGCCCCTATGCACAACTGAGAGTGGACCAAATGGGTCTGATTCATTAAATCCAATTTTTCACAAAACGGTATTCATGACAAAGATGTTTTCACCTTTCCAATTTTATTGGATTAAGTTTTAAAGATGCGATCATGTGTATGATGTGAATCAAGCTTGGTGATCCAAAGCGACATACATAGTTCAAGGTGTGTTCATTATCACACAACCCAATGCATTTCGGGCGGAGCCCATCGTCAGGGGGTTACTCTACAACAAAAAACAGAATGGCTGGCTATAATCATACTGTAAAAAAACAATGGCGGTCAACAACAAGAAAACGCGGTGCATGCAGCATGGTGTGTACAAGGACACTGTGATCATGCGGGAAAAGGCAGGTAGAAGTGTCAATATTCAAATCAATAAAACAAAATGCCTCAAAGTGATGAGCAACGTGAACTACCAAACTCAGTGCCTTGAGAAGTAAAAACCTTCACCAAATGACGGTCATGTTACACAAACGGAGTTACACCATGTCTAAAACCCAGCGGGTTTCCCCACGTGCGTGTAAATCTAAAAAATCATAACTCGACTAGAGTGCCAAAAGCGGGCGTCCCAGAACAGGGTACTTACTCGTGTGATAATAACCAGCGGACTCGTAAGAGTTCCGTGAGGATGACAGCGCGGTGTGCAACGATAGAAGTTCAAGTAGAGTTTACTGGACAGTGAGAAAGGACTACAGAGGCTAAACGGCCCAAGGGGTCAGGGTGAGAGGATAACGTGAGCGCCATGATGTAAAGGATAGAGTCACAGACAAAGAACATGGAAAACATCATTACCATCAAAATCATATTCAAGTAAACCAATATAAAAACGAAAACATAAAGTTATAGATAGCACAAAAATTCAATGCGGTCATTGAGCCCCAAGGGCGCCATCGTGGACAAATAACGAATCCAAAAGTTCTCCCTTTTGAGTAGAAAGTTCTTGTTATTCACAGTGATGGGTACTTGTTCCAGTATCTGATATTTTAGTTGAGCCACTGAATGTCTATTTTCCAGAAAGTGGGTGGCTACCGTGGATTTTAAATTCCCAGTGCGAATGTTGCTCTTATGTTCTAAGATCCTGGTGCGGATCTTGCGTTCCGTATGTCCCACATAGCATTTGCCACAAGGGCATTTCAACACATATATGACATTCTTGCTGTTGCATGTTGCGTTGACTCTTAATTTTATGGGGTTGCCTTTCATGGGATGGTTGATCAGATTACCTGAGATACAGTTGTTGCAATTGCTGCAATTATGACATGGTTTAAGACCGGTATATGTGACGTTAGACTTTGGTCCACTGGTATTATTCAAAACCTCTTTAATGTTCTTGCCCCTGGTAAATGCGAAGATGGGGGTTTCTGTGAATAAACCTTTGAAATCAGCTTCCATAGTCAAGATGGGCCAATGTTTTCGGATGATTTTTTGGAATTGTGCGGATGCTTTAGAGTACTTGGAGACGACCACTAGCCGGTCGGAAGGTGTCTTCTGTTTAGGAAGGAGCAAAGAGGCTCTGGTGCATTTCTCACTTCTTTCCATAGCCAGGTCCAGTATTGGGGTGGGATAACCACGAGCTCTCAATCGTTCCAAAACTGTTTGGATTTGGACTTTGCTCTCATCGGGTTTAGACACAATTCTTTTGACCCGTAGAATCTGGGCATACGGTAGGTTATTTTTTAATCCCATGCGGTGGAAGCTCTGATAGTGGAGGATCGAGTTTCTGTCGGTCGGTTTCCTGAAGATAGAGGTGGCCCAATCTCCCGGTTCTCTTGATATTTTCACGTCCAAATAATGGACGCAGGATGTACTTTTTTACAACCCGCCACACGTGGCAACCTCACCCGCAAGGAGAGAAACATCCTGCAAAAAATCGCGGACAATCCCAACATCATTTGTCACAATGCCGATAAAGGAGGTGCCCTGGTGATCATGGACACCTCCTTTTATGAACAAAAGGTCATTGAACACATTGGAGACACTAATACTTATGGGATACTCTCGGGGGATCCCACCCGGGAATACACCAACGATTTGATTACCATCATCAATAAAGCTTTCGACAACGGGACCATCAATGAGAGAACGAAGAGGTATCTCACACCCACCAATCCCAAACCACCAACATTGTACATGTTGCCTAAACTTCATAAACACCCTACCAATCCTCCCTTTCGACCTATTGTGTCGACAAGAACAAGCATCCATGAGAACGTAGGTAAATTTTTGGACAAATATTTCCAACCATTTGTTTCAACATCAGATTCATTTGTCAAAGACACCACCGACTTCTTACTCAAATTGGAACCAGTCATGAATCATCTCAAAGATGCCAACCTCATCATGTGTACTGTGGACGTCAGTTCCTTATACACTTCGATCCCTCATGATGGTGGGATAGAAGCCATCGAAAAAACACTGGCCCAATCGAACATTGACCATGACCTAAAAATATTCTTGATGGAACTCACGCTATTCACATTATACCATAGCTACTTCACGATCTTTGACAAATGGTACTTACAACTCACAGGTACGGCCATGGGAAATTCGGCGGCTCCTTGCTACGCTAATATTTTCATGCGAATATTTGAAGAAACCCACATTCTAAGCACTACAAACTGGCGAGAAAATGGCCGGTTATACCTCAGATACATTGACGACATTTTTCTCTTATGGGCGGGCACTGTTGAAACCCTTGTCACCTTTCTTAACACCTGGAATCAGGTTACACAACGGATACAATTCACATGGGATTACAGTACATCCTGCGTCCATTATTTGGACGTGAAAATATCAAGAGAACCGGGAGATTGGTCCACCTCTATCTTCAGGAAACCGACCGACAGAAACTCGATCCTCCACTATCAGAGCTTCCACCGCATGGGATTAAAAAATAACCTACCGTATGCCCAGATTCTACGGGTCAAAAGAATTGTGTCTAAATGAGAGCAAAGTCCAAATCCAAACAGTTTTGGAACGATTGAGAGCTCGTGGTTATCCCACCCCAATACTGGACCTGGCTATGGAAAGAAGTGAGAAATGCACCAGAGCCTCTTTGCTCCTTCCTAAACAGAAGACACCTTCCGACCGGCTAGTGGTCGTCTCCAAGTACTCTAAAGCATCCGCACAATTCCAAAAAATCATCCGAAAACATTGGCCCATCTTGACTATGGAAGCTGATTTCAAAGGTTTATTCACAGAAACCCCCATCTTCGCATTTACCAGGGGCAAGAACATTAAAGAGGTTTTGAATAATACCAGTGGACCAAAGTCTAACGTCACATATACCGGTCTTAAACCATGTCATAATTGCAGCAATTGCAACAACTGTATCTCAGGTAATCTGATCAACCATCCCATGAAAGGCAACCCCATAAAATTAAGAGTCAACGCAACATGCAACAGCAAGAATGTCATATATGTGTTGAAATGCCCTTGTGGCAAATGCTATGTGGGACATACGGAACGCAAGATCCGCACCAGGATCTTAGAACATAAGAGCAACATTCGCACTGGGAATTTAAAATCCACGGTAGCCACCCACTTTCTGGAAAATAGACATTCAGTGGCTCAACTAAAATATCAGATACTGGAACAAGTACCCATCACTGTGAATAACAAGAACTTTCTACTCAAAAGGGAGAACTTTTGGATTCGTTATTTGTCCACGATGGCGCCCTTGGGGCTCAATGACCGCATTGAATTTTTGTGCTATCTATAACTTTGTTTTCGTTTTTATATTGGTTTACTTGAATATGATTTTGATGGTAATGATGTTTTCCATGTTCTTTGTCTGTGACTCTATCCTTTACATCATGGCGCTCACGTTATCCTCTCACCCTGACCCCTTGGGCCGTTTAGCCTCTGTAGTCCTTTCTCACTGTCCAGTAAACTCTACTTGAACTTCTATCGTTGCACACCGCGCTGTCATCCTCACGGAACTCTTACGAGTCCGCTGGTTATTATCACACGAGTAAGTACCCTGTTCTGGGACGCCCGCTTTTGGCACTCTAGTCGAGTTATGATTTTTTAGATTTACACGCACGTGGGGAAACCCGCTGGGTTTTAGACATGGTGTAACTCCGTTTGTGTAACATGACCGTCATTTGGTGAAGGTTTTTACTTCTCAAGGCACTGAGTTTGGTAGTTCACGTTGCTCATCACTTTGAGGCATTTTGTTTTATTGATTTGAATATTGACACTTCTACCTGCCTTTTCCCGCATGATCACAGTGTCCTTGTACACACCATGCTGCATGCACCGCGTTTTCTTGTTGTTGACCGCCATTGTTTTTTTACAGTATGATTATAGCCAGCCATTCTGTTTTTTGTTGTAGAGTAACCCCCTGACGATGGGCTCCGCCCGAAATGCATTGGGTTGTGTGATAATGAACACACCTTGAACTATGTATGTCGCTTTGGATCACCAAGCTTGATTCACATCATACACATGATCGCATCTTTAAAACTTAATCCAATAAAATTGGAAAGGTGAAAACATCTTTGTCATGAATACCGTTTTGTGAAAAATTGGATTTAATGAATCAGACCCATTTGGTCCACTCTCAACAACAAATTGAAGCAACAGTCTCTGAGCTTGAATCGATTCACAAATGCACAGGTGCCCCTCGAGTGTGGAGGGAACTTGAGAAACAGCGACTTCTCTTGCAACGCCTAGATCTCGACCTGGCAGAATAAGCCCTTTTGCGACTTAAGCATAAGTTCTTTGTCAGTGGCGATCGTTCTGGCAGCATACTGGTACACAGGCTGCGCAGCAAAGAATTGTCTGGGTCAATCGACACATCTAAAGAAGTGCATTCAGATCCCGAGATCGCGGAGGCCTTCCTGGACTTCTATAGCAAGTTATATGCAGAAGAGGCTTCGTCTTGAGACATCTAGGCTTACCTGCGGGATGTCCCACTGACATGTCTCCCTCCAGAGGTTGCTTCTCAGTTAGATCAGCACATTTGTATAGACGAGGTGGTGTCAGCGATTGCACGCCTTAAACCATCCCAGGCTCCAGGCCCAGATGGCTTTACCCCCCTGTTTTATAAGAGTTGCTACCAAGGGCTAGCCCCCCCTGTTGAGCCAGCTGTTCAACTCGTCTCTGGACTCGGGGTCTTTGTCTAAAACAATGTTGGAGGCATCCATCATTGTGATCCTTAAGCCCCATAAAGATCCTAAGGAATGTGGGTCATATCGGCCCATCGCCCTGCTCAACACCGATAACAAACTGTTCACGGGCATCTTGGCGATGAGTCTCAATCCAGACGGGTACCAGGCAGGATTTTTCCTGACTAAACAATGTGGGGATAATAGAAAGTGCCTCATCCACCTCACGGACCTTGTCCAGCGTTCACGGTGAGAAGCCCTCCTCCTCTCTGTCGACGCTGAAAAGGTATTTGACAGGGTCCATTGGCTGTATATGTTTGCTATGCTCCGTCGATTCAGTTTCGGGGACAGTTTCATCACATGGAAGCGCTGTATTTACAGCGCCCCCATGGTGACGGTTAGGGTCAATGGGATCTCTTCCGCATCATTTCCCATAGCAAGGGGGACTCGCCACAGTTGCCCTCTTTACCCCCTACTCTTTGTGCTATATATGGATCTTATTGGGCAAAAGGTACGGGAGAACCCGTGGGTCACAGGGATACGGCTTGGAGCAGACACACATAGAACAGCCTATATGCGGACGACGTTGTCCTGTCCATTAACTTCACTTTCGGTTCTTGTAGAGGAATTAAGCAATGTCTCTGGATTCACAGTGAACCTTCCCAAATCACAGATCCTAAACCTCTCAGTCGCCCCAGCCCTGGTAGATGCCCTGCAGACAGAGTTCCCTTTTGAGCGGGCAACAGACATAATCTCATACCTGGGTATCCTTTTAGCTTCCACACCAGCGGAAACACTGGTAGCTAATTATGGTCCCCTTTTAAACCAGATTACCAAGATGCTATCTACCTGGCATCGTGCCGGCCTTTCGTGGGCTGGCCGCATCACTGCAGTCAAAATGATGGTTCTGTCGCGTATCATCTACATCTTTCAGACCATACCTCTAACCCCGCCCCCATTGATCCTCTGTAACATGCTAATTACCATTAATCTGTTTGTCTGGAACGGCAAACAACTGCACCTTATTCATCAGCTCATCACTCGACCCAAGGCGGAGGGTGGTATTGGGCTTCCAAGTCATGCAATTACGCTTTATTGTGGAATAGAATTGTCCGCTTTCAGAAACGCATTGGTCCTTTATGGATCAAATGATTGCAGGAGCCAAAATCTGGAGAAACATCTGGCTTCGTCGCAAGATTAGGGCATGCGGGCTCTACTCGTCACCTGTAAATGCCACGACTCTGAAAATCTGGGACACAGTAGCCCTTCGGCACAAGCTTACAACATTTCCCTCGCCGATGACGCCGATAGTAGATGATCTGGACTTTTTCCTGGGGTGCAGATCTGAGGTCTTCCAGCACTGGTGCGAAGTAGGCTGCATGTGGGCTCGCTTTTCGATCTCGGTGGGATCATTCCTTTCGACCAGCTACAACATGATTACTCGTTACTAGATACACTTGCTCCCATGCACACAAGTGAGACACTCGGTGACCTCCCCAAACATGGAACCCAGGGCATCGCGCCCTCTGATCCATTTTGAAAAATGACTAATATCCAAAGGGGGAGACAAACCTATTATCTGTGAGCTCTATGCCTTCCTCTTTGCAAACGCCAATGCCACCAGGTCCAAGGGTCCGCTTCAGTGGGAGGATGAATTGGAATGACCACTTTCCAGCATGGAATGGCAGGACATTTACTTCAGGATAATCACACAGCACACGATATGGCTAGCACGAAGTCAGCTTACAAAGTTGCCTCCTATTGGTACTTAATGCCTGCTTGAGTCCGTAGTTGGAACAAGAAACGCACTGAGCTATGCTGGCGGGAATGTGGTAAAGTCGGCTCCCTTCTTCATCTTCTCTGGAACTGTTCCAAACTGGTCGGAGACTGGGAGCGGTTCCTGAATGATATCGATCAAGCTTTCAAGTCGACCATTCCCTGCTTCCCTCCATACACAATCTGGGGTCTCTGAAAACCCCTGACCTTCACCTTGCGATCTGTTAGGCGCAGACAAATAGCTGTTGCTTTGAGCGCGGCGCGACAGGTCCTCCTGGCACGCTGGACCTGTCGCGCCCGGGCACTGAGGAGTTCCCTGATCATATGGCATGGTTAAGAAAACTGTGGATGGCGCTGGCTATTGAGCGCATGTCAATGATGATCGATAATAGAGCAGATGAATATTCAGAACGATGGGCCCTGTTCATCCCTATCCTATAGAAGGAATTCAGAGAAGTGGCCTGCCCAAAATACCTGCACATCCTACGCTTGGTGCTGCACAAGGGAAGGCTAGGGAAACCACATAGGTTGCTGCCTGAAAGAATAATATCCTCATTCATTACATAGAGCCTCCAGTTCTCGTTAGAAATTAGGACAAAGCCACTAAGTTGTGTTGGAGATGGGGTTGGTAGGAGAGAGGTGTGCTGGGCCGTTTTTCCCTACATTGCTACTTACTATTTACTGATATTTTCTGCCTCACTGTATCATCCGGTTATTTCCAAGTTGTTATCTTGTATATAAAACCCATAACTTTGAGACACAGCGCTGGCCCCCGGGTGGGAGGCATACGTCTGTGTGCTACTCTTTACATCAATGTAAATACTTACGGCAACAATAACAATTTAAACACATTACAGTTTAGATCATAAACTGAGAAACATGCAAAATCAATTCATGTTAGAGGGCCATGGTTTACAGCAATATCTAGTACACACACAGAGTAGTTTAACTCGGATGCTGCTAACCCGCTTTAGGGGAGGCAGCTTTTTCAGACTACTGACCTTCCCTGATGTTAACATCTGGTCGAAGTCTTTGATTCCGTGTCCCTGTGATGATGTATCCCATCAATCAATGCTTGTAGATTCTATACCCTGACTAGGAGAAAGTACTTATTTGTTTTATTTAAAAAGTGGGGACTGAGACAATGCAGACCAGCCCTATACTAAGATTGCAAATGCTAGAGGATGAGTTAACTTTGCATACTGTATCAATGTTTTTAAAAAGTATGATGAGATTCAGACTGACATTGAACTGAATCTTAACCAGTATTGGATTTAGCTGATTTTCGCTTTGGATTTTGATTTAAAAAAAGTTATGACGTCTTTCTATCAATGTAAGAATTAAATGTTTTAAATGATTTTGTGCTTTTATGGATTCTCAAATGGAAACCGAATAAAGCTACTTTGACTTTGAGAAACATTGGAAGAAAGAACCAACAAATATTATTTCTTAAAGTAGTACAAAATATATTCATTTCAGCATTAGGAAGATCCAATTATACGATTCCATTCATATCTGCAGTCACACCTCTTACACAATCTGGACTCAATTAAAAACAGCAATTTAATGACAAAATTAATCGTAACAATTGATGTCTGGTTTTCATGTCCATAGAAGAACAATGTGCCACAATTACATCACTGTGTCATCCGGTTATTTCCAAGTTGTTATCTTGTATCGAAAACCCATATCTTTGAGACATGCCTCCGGTCCCCGGGTGGTAGGCATAAGGCTGTGTCCTACTCTATACATGTCAGTCACTGCCGGCCCTTGGTTGTAGACCTGAGCTGTGTTCAGGCATTACCTCTGTTCGAGTGAATGAGAGGCACAGGTTACATTTTCGTCGCGTGTATGTTCTGTTCTTGAGTGGTCTACATAAAGAAACCAGCATTTGCAATGCAATAGGTTTCGCATTTACGTCCCTCTAGTTTTTACGACACGTACACACAGCGGTGTGTGCATGTTTAAAATACATACCGCAACGAAGCAGAGCATCAAAGAGAAAAACATGTTGCAGTGTGTATTTAAACGTGCACACTTTTTAGCATTTCACTTGCATTAATCTTGCATTCCCTAAGAGTGTTTGTTTTTTCCTGGATGTGGTGTTTATGTAGTTTTTTTCAGTGTAACTTATTACTATTCTACTTTGGGTACGGTGTACTGCTTTGCCTCTAGGAGTCAGGGTGAGTTCAGGTTGTAGGTGGGTATTTATCACTGAGCTCTATTGAAAGTTCTCGAGCCAAGCCTAAAGACAGGATGATTTCTCACTATGCCTATCCACGGGTCATACAATATTGAGAATACACGCTCATTCAATTCTTAGCTTCTCTACAGAGCGCACAGAGAAATGGTCACTGTGCCAATTGTTATTGTGAGGGCAGTGAAGGAGGTACACATTTGTCATATATTGTCCGGACGTAATTAAAATAAACTACAGTGCTTGCAGCTGAGTATGCCTGTGCAAAGGATATGGTTAAGTTAGGGAGATGCAAGAAAGTGCATGCAGGAGACATTGAAAGGGGAGGTACTAAAGAGGAAAGGGATGTGATACGCAGATGGAGGATTTCACAAAGCTGTGGGGGAGTAAGAAGGGTGTAATTGTGTAATATATAGAGACAGCAGAGGAAAGTGTACTGAAGGAAAAAATAGGAGTGACAGACTCTGAAGACCACTATCCCATTGACAGACCTAAGTAATGTTTATTTCACAGTCACATGTTTTCGGAATTGGGGCATTTTCGATCCAACAGAATCATTGTTACTTATTTAGCTTATACAGTAAATGAGCATTGGCAGATGCAATAGTTCTGGCTTGTTTTAGATGTATGTCTCTTTTTGTGTTGTGTCTGAATGCAATGACGGGTCACAGAGAGACACTAAAGACTTGCCAGGTGGCACACTACGGGAAGTGCAGGATTCTGGTTTATGATTTAAGGTACACTCTTAATGATGTTGGCCACACCTTAGAAAGGATGCTTAGTTTGTTTATTAGATCACGTCCTCTAGGAGATCCTCATTGTTTTCATTCCACATAAAGCACCTGTAAGGGGTTACACAGAATTGGGGCAATTGGAAATTGTGCATTTGAGAGATTAAATTAATGCTGCCGACCTCTCATGGGTCTGTTAAACGTTTAGGTCTGTGAGGTTGAAAGTAGGATATGAGATGATATAGAGGAGAAGTTTGGTCACATATTTTGCTCTTAGGGTGTCCTATGGGGCGCTCACGCTACAATGAGGGATCAATCTATGAAACACATATTTACACTTTTGTGCGCACGACTTCCGGCAGCCGCACAGCCCTAAAGTGACCCTTGATGTTCACGGGTCTTGTTAATAATTTAACTTTTTTACAATGCGACCTACAATAAGCCCTTCTCTCCAAAACAGCAAGAAACACACATTCGATGCATATTCTATTGAATTTTTTTCCTAAGTTGTATTAAACGAATTGCTGTTACATCAACTACACTCAGCAGACTTAAGTGTGTGTTTTGCGAGTATGAAGGTAAGACAGTGTTGTGCTTTTACCTGCTTCACACGTTGGTACCCAAGGAGTCCGACAGGTCTTTTCCCAACGGGAAAACGTGCATCAAGGTTGTGATTTATCGAAAACATCTACTAGTTTACATATCTAAAATCCCATTGCTATGGCACAATGCGGGACACACACGCACACACATGTTGGCTGCCGCAAGCATTTGAATGCGCACAATTGTTCCCACTGCAGACATTTGAAAGTGAAGTTTCAATGCTTCCAATCTTAAAATGGATCACGCATTTACGTCCCTCTAGTTTTTACGACCCGTACACATAGCTGTGTGTGCACGTTTAAAATAGATACCACAATAAAAGTATGCACATTTAAAATACAGACTGCAACGAGGCAGAGCATCAAAAAGAAGAACGCTGTTGCCCTACTACATTGCAGTTTGTACTTCAAACGCTTGCACAGTTTTTATTTTATTTTAAAGCATGAGTGCTGATGCGGCTGCGCATGGCATTGTCCTGCCGCAGGCGCTTGGGGTCTTTCAGCATGTGGAGAGCGGCTAAGAATGTGGAAGCAAGAGGGTGAGCGCCAGATAAAATGTCGAGCAGGGGGAAAACAGCGACCCGCTGCTCTGATAAATAAAGCCTACAATCGTTTAAACAAGTAGCCCCTAAACATGACATAGTTACAGTTGCCACTGGATTCAAGATAGCCTGGCTGATGAGGATTATGAATCCGAAACCGGTCCCAGGATGCTTGTTTCTGGTCCAGGGAAGACATGGCATGGTAGTTCGGGCTGGACTGTTCCCATGAAGCACAGGGTCAGACTGATTTGCATATTGCCATGTCTGAACTGGGGTGGCCAAGTGAGCTAAAGAACGGTGATGGATTAAACCCAGATCAGTTGACTGGGGGTGAGTGTTTGATTTGCTCAAACGCTCCGTCCATCATCCCCTTTTGTATCGCTTTGTTCGCCCTAAGTGTGGCAGGGTATGCTCAGATGTGAGTCCCTTGCTCACTTGGCCACTGGATTCAAGATAGCCTGGCTGATGAGGATTATGAATAATCCGAAACCGGTCCCAGGATGCTTGTTTCTGGTCCAGGGAAGACATGGCATGGTAGTTCGGGCTGGACTGTTCCCATGAGGCACAGGGTCAGACTGATTTGCATATTGCCATGTCTGAACTGGGGTGGCCAAGTGAGCTAAAGAACGGTGATGGATTAAACCCAGATCAGTTGACTGGGGGTGAGTGTTTGATTTGCTCAAACGCTCCGTCCATCATCCCCTTTTGTATCGCTTTGTTCGCCCTAAGTGTGGCAGGGTATGCTCAGACGTGAGTCCCTTGCTCACTTGGCCACTGGATTCAAGATAGCCTGGCTGATGAGGATTATGAATCCGAAACCGGTCCCAGGATGCTTGTTTCTGGTCCAGGGAAGACATGGCATGGTAGTTCGGGCTGGACTGTTCCCATGAGGCACAGGGTCAGACTGATTTGCATATTGCCATGTCTGAACTGGGGTGGCCAAGTGAGCTAAAGAACGGTGATGGATTAAACCCAGATCAGTTGACTGGGGGGGGGGGGGGAGTGTTTGATTTGCTCAAACGCTCCGTCCATCATCCCCTTTTGTATCGCATAGTTACAGTTGCAGCGCAATGAAACTGTAGTTAGTTGGTGCTGCTTCCGATAAAAATAGAAGTTACGAATCGGAGCAGCAACCAATAGGGAGGCCGTAAATCAGACTTGCGCATTAATAACCCAATTGCAAAAAGCAGGCAAGCGGCAGGCAGAATTACTGTTGCTATACGGGTTACTGGATGTCTCGGAGAGACAGCGCATTCGCGCTGCCTAGGCGAGACCTCAAAAGTAACATGTGGCTCTATCCTACTTGAAATGTGCTAGTGAATAACAAGTTGGCGATTGCCAAGTGTTAATCATCTGCTGTAAAAACTGGAAGGGGCAGATAAAAAGACTGGTGATTCTGGGATTTTGAATTCAGGTTACTCCGTGTCCAAAATAGACCCGTTACAATAGTCCTTCCTCTTTAAAACATATAAACTAAAACGGAGTGTGCATGAAATGAGCTTCTGAACTGTGACATAAAACAATAAGATAAAGGAAAAAAAGTATTTGAGATATGATACTCTGCTTCTCCCAAGAATTTGTGCAAATTAAATGATTTGATTCTCTTGCTAGCCTGTGGAGAGTACCTGCACGCCTTACGCATGCCATTATAAAGGGTTAACCACACCAGTCTGTGTACTGGCATGCTTGAACTATTAAAGCGTACTCCTTGGAATGGCTTGCATAACATAATTAACAATGTTCAACCTACTAATCTGACATGACAGACTTGGCAATTATATTTGAAAGTGTTTATTGCTTTCAGATTGAGGATAGCTTAATTATGTGGTTCCATGCGCCACGAAAAATAAAATTAACACAGAATCAGGAGGATTGAAACATTTCCAGACACGGTGCTAATGCCTTTTTCTGTTCAATGATAACGACTTTAAATATAGCATATTTTGGCATGGTATGCCGAGGGCAACAATATACTTTACCAAAAACAAATGTTTAATAGTCCGGAAACATCATAGGAGGAGGGTAGACCAAATTTTCTTGCTTCAGAGTAGCAGGAATGCGGAGTTGTGGGTTTTTTCTTTTTTCTTTTGGATCGCCCCAGGTGAACATGTCTCTGGAAACAGATAAGTGATGGCAAAGCTTTTGATGTTAATAAACCCAAATGGAAGTCAAAAATCAAAGTGTGTAAATGGCGGGGTTATAAAAAGAATGATGACAGAGTTATACCCTGTAATTACATGTAATTTGTGCTTTTGGGATAGCTATTTGTCCTGCTTGAATGAGAGGTTGTCTGATTTGTTCTGGTCTCTGTATGATCGAATTACAGTACTGCCACTTCCACTGTAAACTTACAAAGAGATTTCAAACAACAGCCCCTAATAAAATGAAAAAAAAATGTATACACTGAATACTGATGTAGGTTTTCCAGTTGCTTAGGTGTGAACTGTACATCAGTTCTGTTTGTTTCTGGTAATGGGTAATTTAGGGCATGGTAGGCCACCAAATCTCAAAAAAGAAAAACAAAGAATAGAATTAAAAATAACAATATTCAGGGTTTTAATGTAAACAATATTCCTCCTGGCACATTTCAGATCCACGGTCTGGTTCGTTCCCTGTACTGCATGGGTGATAAGAGGTTGCAAACATCTTCAAACTGCGCCAGAAACCTGCGGCCAATTAGTTATTCTGCCCCGTTAAGCCATCTTTAACTCCTTAACTGCTGGGCTTTCCACCTCATTACGCCCCCTCCCCGTGCTGAGCTGTTTTTTGTTTTTTTGTCTGTTAAGGGTAGTTTGTGCAAATGTTTTTTTCCCATGTAAGGTATCGACTCCAGACCTGCTTCCTCTATTTTCCAACATGCTGGAGATTCAAAAGGTACCCATGTATGTGGATTCCCTGGAAGGAACTGAGAAACTAGAACAAATTTAGCAAAATTCACATTTTTCCAATCAAAACTCTATCTTATTTTGCAGTGGGTGTCTGTATATTTTGGGCCCTAGTTTAGCCGGCACCTAGGGAACCCAAGCAACCATGCACATTTTCTGAAACTAGACACCTTTAGGAAAGCCAGGGTTGCATGACTTAAATGACTCTTATTACGTATTTTGACCCAGAAGCTCGTGCAAACGTGAAACTTTGGTAAGAAACACACATCTTCCTCACATTACTGTAACGGAATGGTCTGAAATCTGCATAGAGCCACAAATTGCCCACCACCCAGAGTTCTCCAAGCAACCAAAATACAAAAGGCCCTACAGCACTATGTTGCGAGAGAAGCAATACCTGCAACAGGAACGGATTAAACGAGGATCAATGGAAGTTCCACAGTGTGCAGGTTTGCTAGGTTTTCCTGGGTGCCGGCTGAACAAGGATGCAAAACTACAGCACTCATATTGCAAAAATAAATAAATGGAATAGTCCGTTTTGAATAGAAAAATGTGTGTGTTTGTCGCGTATGGGTCCTTTCCTGTCACAGGCTCTAGGCCTACCCACACAAGTGAGGGACCATTTTTATCGAGATAATGTAGGCAATGCTCTGTGGTGGGCAATTAGCGGCACCCCGGAGATTCCTAAACCTTCCCACACAGAAATGTGAGGAAAATGTGTGTTTTTAGGCAAAGTATGAGGTTTGCAGGCCGTTAGGGGGTAAGAATACTTTATGGGACCCTCAAAAAGATGGCCACCCTGGAATCCACAAGATTTCCAATCCTCAGAAATGTACAGGACTGTAAATGTTCCTTCTGAGTCTATCCACAACTGAAACACAAATTCATACCAGTTGGTTTCGGCACAACCAGTAGTACTAGAGTCAAAGTATCAACACTATTAACAGTATCGGACTATTGAATCCATCACTTAGTGTTAGGGAGCTGTAAAGCCGCGTCAAGGAACCAACCTCTTTACAATACATTCACTTCTTTAAAAAAAAAAATAAAAAAAATTAAACACACTTTATTGAGTTTGCGTTTAAAGCAACAGATCCATGTATGCATTTCACAGTACGTTTGTAAGAATTTATAATGTTCTACATTTGTTGATGCCAGCACTTGTCTGTTGTTGTTATATATTCGGCTTACATATTTAAGCTTTGCATTCACATTTTTAAAGTTGGTTCGAGACAAACAGTTAGTATCAAAATTACTTATGCATACGTTATCAACTCAACCGTCCCTCCCACCACTCCCCTTTTCACCTGGCTCTGTTCGACTTACACGTTATTATGCTATTTTGTCCCGGTCACCAGTATTCTACCTGTATGGTGTTGTTGTATTGACTCTATGGCCTTGTCTCCAATCTATACTTGCGCTATGTTCGGCTACATGGTGACATTTCTATGTACACCTTCTTCCCTTTACAGTCCATTCACACGCCTTTCATGCACGCCACACAATGACATTCAAACCGCCTGCCATGGTCCCAACATGCACAACACTCATATCAACAAACCGTCACCATTTAAGGGCCCATCACATTCATACTCCAACAAGACTAAAACACCAATCACACTGGCAGTCAGCCACTCATCAACTTCCTATACAAACACACCTCTTGCAAACCAGTACACACATGACGCCATTCCAATAGCAACACATTCTGCTATTCCAACAGCCACTCATTCCGCCAGGCAACAGCCACACATTCTGCCAGTCGACAGTCACATTCTACAAGTCGTGTGAATGAAGGATGGTGCACCGAAAAAACTGGTCCATAGACGGCAAAGTAATTTAGAAAAAGTTCCTTTATTTTAAATGTTAAAAAGGCCTCAGCCAACGCGTTTCGTCCCCAAGGGGACTTCGTCAGGGCTGAAAAGAACAAAAAAAGAGGACACATAAGCACACGACTATATTCATATAACCAAATTATGACATTAACCATGTATTGACAAATTGTATAAACAACATATATCCAGACAATATACTAATAAGCATATATTTTTGCAAAAAACACACCTATATCTAAAAAAACAACTAAGACAACCACAGGGAAAGAAAAAACACACACAGCAGATTACAAATGTAAAAAGCCTTTGAATTTGTTAGTATTGTGTTGACCTGGGAGACAAAAAGTACAACAACAATACACAAACAGACAAAGCAAGTATATAATTCTAACCAGATTATGAAAGGTGCATATCATAGCATTGCCAATAAAGTAACAACGGCAGATATACCAGATAGTCAACATTGTCAAAAGTATGCACCATCCTTCATTCACACAATTTGGTATCTGCCTCGGCAGAGGAGCTTCTGTGCGGCTAGCCCCGGATGTGATTTGCACGATCATCAAAATACTTCCTAAATTTGAGTGCAAACCTTAGTCAGCCGCAGCTTTCTTTTTCTCACATTCCGCAAGTCGACAGCCACACATTCTGCCAGTCACATATTCTGCCAGCCACACTTTGTCAGCCGCCAGCCACACTTTGTCAGCCGCCAGCCACACTTTGTCAGCCTCCAGCCACACTTTGTCAGCCTCCAGCCACACTTTGTCAGCCGCCAGCCACACTGTCAGCCGCCAGCCACACTTTGTCAGCCGCCAGCCACACTTCCACACTTTGTCATCCTTTGTCAGCCGCCAGCCACACTTCCACACTTTGTCAGCCGCCAGCCACACTTCCACACTTTGTCAGCCTTTGTCAGCCGCCAGCCACACTTCCACACTTTGTCAGCCTTTGTCAGCCGCCAGCCACACTTCCACACTTTGTCAGCCTTTGTCAGCCTTTGTCGGCCGCCAGCCGCACTTTGTCGGCCGCCAACCGCACTTTGTCGGCCGCCAGCCGCACTTTGTGTCGGCCGCCAGCCGCACTTTGTGTCGGCCGCCAGCCGCACTTTGTGTCGGCCGCCAGCCGCACTTTGTGTCGGCCGCCAGCCGCACTTTGTGTCGGCCGCCAGCCGCACTTTGTGTCGGCCGACAGCCACACTTTGTGTCGGCCGACACCTGCACTTTGTGTCGGCCGACACCCGCACTTCACCCGAACTTTGTGTCTGCCGACGCCTGCACTTTGTGTCTGCCGACGCCTGCACTTTGTGTCTGCCGACGCCTGCACTTTGTGTCTGCCGACGCCTGCACTTTGTGTCTGCCGACGCCTGCACTTTGTGTCTGCCGACGCCTGCACTTTGTGTCTGCCGACGCCTGCACTTTGTGTCTGCCGACGCCTGCACTTTGTGTCTGCCGACACCTGCACTTTGTGTCTGCCGACACCTGCACTTTCCGTCAGCTGAAGCCACACTTTCTGCCAGCCAACAGCCACACAATCACCACAAATATCGCCAGTTGTGGTTGGGTTAGTGCCTTGAACAGTTTCACTTTGACCATGAACATCTACGTATACCTACACAAGATCACTATGAAAACAAATCTGTTATGGTTTGACTTCCTGTCCATGTCGATTTCACCTGAAAGTAACAAGGACCCCCTGAATGTGGATCAAATTCCTGGTTCAGGGTAAGACATATAATGAAAAATAACAATCCCAGGCAATCTAAAATATGAAACATGCAATGTGGACCAGCACCTAAAAAATAAACTTTGCAACAAATATTTTCTTTGTATAAGAATCACAAGTTTTAATTATTTCAATAAAAATACAAATTCATTAAAATTAATAACATTTTGCAATATATCTAAAATATACATAAATCCTATATCCTGATTAAATCAAGTTTAAACAATGGTGGTTTCTTCAACACGTTTCGACACAGTGGGTGTCTTCATCAGGAAGGTACTATCTTATTATCAATCTAAAATTAAAAATAAACAATCTTCAACTAAACATTTAAAAATTGTATTTTTTGGGTTTGAACATCATTCATTGCTGGAACAACCATTGCTTTTGTCTTCATAAAGTTTAAAACAAGCCGCTTTTACATAATACTTCTATTGAACAAAAATAATTATTTCATTGATGCTTCTACACCTTGATGTATATTCATTAGTTGAGCCACAATTAACGCGCGTATTGTATCTTCTTGCTTCTGTATCTGTGAAAGTTTGTGACCCCACCCTGAGGGTTCACAATATATGGTAGTGAAACATGGCGCACCGAGAGCAATGATTCGACCACTGTAGTTCAGTTGGCCATGAGAATCGTTATATATCTGGCTAGTAATTATATCCCAAGGTTCTACTCAAACCACGAATATACATCAAGGTGTATAAGCATCAATGAAATAATTATTTTTGTTCAATAGAAGTATTATGTGAAGTTCTCTCATGTTAGTGGAATAACGGACCAGAATTTGTTAATTTCTCAGAAGATATTACTAATCTTACTCACTAGTTCCATTTGTTTATTCATTTATCTTGGGTTTCATTAAATGTGAATATAAAAGCGGCTTGTTTTAAACTTTATGAAGACAAAAGCAATGGTTGTTCCAGCAATGAATGATGATCAAACCTAAAAAATACTATTTTTAAATGTTTAAATGTTTAGTTGAAGATTGTTTATTTTTAATTTTAGATTGATAAGATGGTACCTTCCTGATGAAGACACCCACTGTCGAAACGCGTTGAAGAAACCACCATCGTTTAAACTTGATTTAATCAGGATATATGATTTATGTATATTTTAGATATATTGCAAAATGTTATTAATTTTAAAGAATGTGTATTTTTATTGAAATAATTAAAACTTGTGATTCTTATACAAAGAAAATATTTTTTGTAAAGTTTATTTTTTAGTTGCTGGTCCACATTGCATGTTTCATATTTTAGATTGCCTGGGATTGTTATTTTTCATTTCATGTCGATTTCATCCACTGTTGTACCAGGTGCACCTTTATTAAAGCCTCACAGTTAAAGCCTTACTGGGAACAGAGAGACTTTTTTATTTGTGCGCCTTCAGCGCACTAATTCCAACTCCCAGTGTGGAAGTAAGTTGGGGGGGGGGGGGGGGTTCCGGTATGAGGAATGGGCCAAAAATGTATCCTCAGTGTCAGCAATTCTACCTTTGAAAATGGAGCTAAACATTCTAGGGCAGACTATACTAAGGGCCTGATTTAGATTTCGGTGCATGGGGTTACTCCTTCACAAACATGACCAATATCCCTTCTGCCCAATTACATGTGCATTAAATCCTGTTGCATTTAATTTAGCGGACAGGATATCCATCAAGCTAATGAGGGGCTATCCCATCCCCAAAATCTAAATCGAGCACTAAATTACGTAATGAGCACACCTGGAAAGACTAGGGACCTTAGGGTATGGTGGTCAGGGCACTCAGGCAAAACATGACCAGGCATGAAAAATCTACTCGCCCACTTGCTATGGCGTGTCAGATTTGATCAAGTTGAGCTATTACTTCCGTCCCGGCCAGTGAAATTAAACCGGAAAGGAGCAGGTGATCTGTTCATTCAGAAAGTGAATGAGCAATTAAAACACCTTTAAATCTTGTTTTTAATCTCAACATATTTACTGTCTGTTCAAGGACATAAGTCAAATGTTAGTTTGTCTTTTTACTAATTGCTGCTTGTCTTAGCCTGAAAAATAGTTTTTACGTTTCTTTTGCTTGTTACAGTTAGAGATTTTTGTCAAATAATCTGTCTGACAATGATTGTGAAACAAAAGGCTGTTCCTTGCAATTATAGAGTACAAATATTTCCAAATATATCAGGAGTTAGGAAAGCAATTTTTTTGTAATTCGGAAGTGTGATGCAAACTGATTTAAATAAAAGCAAATCAAATCAGAACACTTTACTTGGTGATATGCAAATGGCAAATATTTGTAGAAACTCAATTTCTAAACATTGTACACTAAATAGTTTTATTAGTAAAACAGCATGTTAGTCGAAAACTGTGTGGCCATTTCAATAGAAAATCTTCTGCTTGCAAGTGAATGTGCTACCACTTCATGCTTTAGGTATGTTTTTATCAATTGTGTTTATTTTTAAACATGATTTGTGAAACTTTCCTGACTCTGTCCTGATGACAATGTGACAATGCTGTCAATGAACTAAGAGGCAAGTGAGCGGTCTGTGTATCCTGTATGTGGCAAGATATGCATTATATATGGAGCAACAATTTAGTTTGTTAAATCAAACAACAATATTTTTTGTACTGCAAACATGCTGAACTCGAGCATTTGCTGTCATATGTGACAAAGAAAAAATGGCAGCTCTGTGAATTGAAACATTTGCCCAGGACCGCATAATTTTAAACCAGTTTAGGAGTCAAGAACATGCTAATTAGGTCCAGTATATTATTTAGGTCACTAGACCCGCAGGTCTGGTAAATTGTTTTTGATATTTCGAGGTCTGAAGCACGCATGTCCTGTTGACCATTATAGGCAGTGCAATCACTGTAATACGCTGTACAGAACTTCCACCACATTTGTGACGAGAAATGAAGGTGGCAAGCAGAAAAGCAAGACCAATGTGTCCCTCTTTACTGTAGCCAGTAAATACATCCTAGCTCAAATCTCATTCAGAAATAAAAAGGCTTTTATTCAAATTCTCCTTACAAAATGAGATGCTCTACACTCCAAGGCTGCACTATTTATCTGTTAATGGCCCATGGAAGATTATGTATCCATGACCAGTCATTTGAGCCAGATAGTAACTTGTAATCTATGTGCTCAGTTAGTTTCCCAGGACTTCACTTTTATGTGGTACAAAGTGAAGCAAGCTGGAAAATACAGACCAGGCTGAGATGTGCACTGGAGACCATAATATCTACTCTCCTACTTCTTTCCGTTTCGAAGACAAACTCTGCATCAATGATATTGGTGACTGTTTTGCTCTGTTGCAGAAATGCGGTCAGCAAAGTGCCGATTCTGCAGCCTTACAACGTCCGCAACAGCAGACGAATTGTAGGCCACTGCTTCTACAGCAGTAAGGCTTTCAATAACAGACAAATAAAAGGTAAGGAAAGACATCAATCTTCCTGTGTTGGTCTGCCGATAGACTACATATGCATTGTATGTTGCCAACTGAGTACCCACCGTCTTATACCATGCGCAAGTTTTGCGGTTCTCATTATATGGTTGAAGAACTTTGTCGTTTTTATCCACTCCACCCATATACTTGTTGTCATCGAGTAAACATGGGTGCTTGTGGACTTCTGTCATCTTTACTCAAACCATGACATGAGAAGTGCTCTCATCTTAAACTCTAGTGAGCACATGTACTTCCTGCCTGTCTGCAAACTTCACACCAAGCAGTTTGTTGCAACGCACTCCGGTCTTTTTTTGGAGCTTTTTGCCAACAAGCTCCTAAGGTAATCCTTTGTGGTGCTTTCTAATGTTACTGCAAGCCATAGTGCAAGCTCGTACAGGTCACTAAACAACAGAACTCCTGTATGGGAGTTATCTGCATAAAGGTTATAACCTTTATGAAGGAGAAATTGGGCAGGTTTTCATATGATCTTCTCACAAACTCCCAATGTGAAAGGACAACCTACAACTCAGCGGGGTGGGGAGGAATTTGTGGCTTGGGGACTGACCCGCCCACTTCTAAAATATTCTCCCTGGTATCCAGTGAGCCCTGCTCATGGATCGCGGTGTATGAGGAGTGATCAATTTGAAAAAAGGCATCGCCGGAAAGGGGAGAGTCTCCCCTTTCCAGCTATTCCTTTATACCTTTTGTGCTGCCTGGAAAAGCTGGAAAGCCCCCCTTTGGGCTTATCTTAACAGATGTGGAAGGGAAAACATAACTGTATATTATGTTCCCACTGGGGGTCGACCATGGCCAGGGGGCTGACCACCCCACTTCTAAAATAACATCCCTGGTGTCTAGTGGCCCCTGCTCATGGATCTCAGTGCATTCGTGATCTACGGGCAGCGATCAATTTGAAGAAGGTATCTCTGGTAAAGGAACTTTCTCCCCTTTCCAGTGATGCCTCTCTCAAATTTTAAGAGGCAGGCTGGAGGGCCAAAAATCCACCAGACCTGCAGAGAGCTTCCATCCCTGCTCCTCTTTGCACTATCAAGTGGGGTCAGTGACGTCAACTCACCGCACATCATTGATGGGCAGGGGTTGGCACGTAAGCGATTCCGGTTCAGCCCCCTCTGATACCACCATATGGGGAAGCCTTTAGTCCGAGAACTAGAGCTTCTCCCGCGAGCCCCAGGAGGACAGCCCGTCAGTGGTTTGTCCTCCACATTTAAGGGATTAAATATCGCGAGGTTTTGACTGTTTTGCTGGCCTAATATGTTTGAATACACGTTTACCTCTAAAATTCAGAAGAAAATGCCCTATAAATAGTAAATACCACAATGTTTGTACTTTTTACAAATTAACAATTTCTGCTTCATCCACAGACCTCCCCATACTCACCAGACTCCTCGCTGAGGACCAGGACATGGGAAGTAGTTGATTCCACTCAACCCTATGTAAAGTCTTCATTCTGTTAGTGCGAAAACAGTGGGAATAGCTGTTCCAAATCGGGGATTCCCATCCCTGGTTACACTTTGCTGTGAAATGCCTCTTCTTTAAAAATAATAAACAGAACCCTTTGCAGATTTGCTCGTTTTTTAGGGCTCGGCCTACGCCCACGAAGTGGGAGGAGTTTCGAGCTCCTAATGTTAAAGAGAAAAAAAAAGTGTCTCTAGGGCTCTGGCCATACACATTCCAGACACATTCCTTAGTGTTTTCTGGCATCTGCCTAGTGATTCGTCTTCGCTGTGCTGTGTATTTTGTAGCGTTGATGTGATAGGCTGTAAGTAATTTACGCGTGCCCGATGTGGCATAATCTGTGCGAGAACGAGCACGGCAGAGTCATTAATCTTAATTAGGAGCTGTCAGAGTGCCCGTGTAATGCAATCAGATGGTGTGCGCGCGTTCACGATCTAGCAGTGCGTTTGTAGATTAGCTGAGTCAGACCGTCTTCACATAGTTTCTAAAAACGTTAGACAAATGTGGGCTTATATACCAGCGACGTGCATCATTCCTTTGGGACGTAAATACACTCTAAAAGCGCCTGTGGTCCAGCGGACACCCACAGCAAATATACGGCTGACTACAGATGAAGACAAGACGTCTAAAGCCAGCTTGTTTGTTTTGTTTTCAAGGAGGGTTTTACAGGGTATGCAGGGAGTCTCTGATTAATTGATATGCCCAGACAGCCAAGACAGCCGCTAGTCCTGGCTCCGTGCCTAGAACACGCAGATAACCCCCCCCCCCCCGAGCTCTCACCTTCCACTTGCCCACCCGCCCACAGACTTCTGCTCCCTTACTCTCCCTCCAGCCCCCCCGCTCACCGTGTAGCTGTCTCAGTACAGCCGTGTTGCTGAGAGGTCGAGGCCAGGCCAGACTGCAAGACCCGCCACAGTTCGGATCAGCAACGGGAGAGCAGCGGGAGAGCTGCGGGAGAGCAGGCGGACGTGGCGGAGGTGGTGGCTGTTTTTTTGAGCACCTCGCCCTCGCACTCACACTCGCCCCTATGTTCCGTGCGGTCCAGTCCGACCGATGCTGTGTGGTACTTAAGTCCTTTAACGGACCTACGGGTGCGATTACGGAGCAGGCTGCAGCCTCCTTGCAACTGTAAAGATGGGGTTCTGGCGTCTCGAACAACAAAAGTTCTGTGAGACTAAAGGCGCCTCCGAGGTACCGAGCTGCCGGTAATGCTGTGCTGATAGTGCCGGTTTGTTGCTTTGTTGGCTCGAGGTATTCAAATCGGCAGATGGAGATGAGCGGAGAGCCGGCGGCCGACCGGCAGCCTGCTTTCCTTCTCCTTTCTCGCTACGGTGGCTATTCCGCTTCCCTCTGTGGCAGCAGCACCGCACTCTCCTCGAGGCAATGGCGTTTCTGGCGTGCTGTCTATTTCTGCTCTCTGGCTCCCTGTATCGATTCACTCTCAATCTGGCATCCATCCAGGGCCGAGTACTGGTGTCATGCTAGTATTTGTTATAAAAGTCCTGGCAACGTCCCAAAATAACATCGTCATCTTCAGCACAAACAAATGCCCTTGAATCCCATATGTTTCAGCAAACACATTTGCTCAATCGTTTCTTACACGCATTCTCGTTTTGTGAAGCCCACCTAAATCATGTGTATCGTAATATTAGCTAAAACAATTAATTACCATAACAGCATCAGTCATCCGAGATATAAAAAGCACAACGTGATTAGAAGCATTCGGTGTAACAGCCTTATAGACCAGTTATTCTTAGCCTGTGGTCCGCAGGCCCCTGGAGGTTTAAAAACATACGTTTGAGAGTCCGCAGCTCTTTAAAAAATGAAATAACCGCAAAAAAAATGAAGTATAAGTAAATACAAAAGGAAAATTGAATATGCTAACACGCTCAGTAAACGCGGAGGAATCTGATGATGCTAAAAATGAAGTTGGTATCCGTATCTTGATTGTGGGAGCAGCGCAGGTACAGCAGCACATGGAATCTACTATGGCCGCCGGGTGACTCAAAGGAAGCACTATCAGATGACCACAAAAAGAGAGGACGCATTGGAGCACAAACAGCAAAATGTTATGCTAAGGAACAACAGATTGTTTGCTCTTTTAGAAACTAAACTTGTTAGGCATTCCAACCTTCCGATTCAAATTCCGAGTTATGCATGTTTTGGTTTGTGAATTATATCAGATTACAAATGTGTGTATTTGTTTGATGCAGCCTGCGTCTGTGTTTTGTCTATTGTTCTGACGTTCGTATCAGTGAAAACTCTTAGGTCGAAGCCCCTGGCTAAGAGTAGTGATTCACTGGGGGCCCACGGAAGACAACAGTATAAGAACCGCTGTAGACTATTGTTCAACGTGCTGATTCTAGGCAGTTAGAACCACTTTTGGAATTCAAAACCCGCTCCAAGTCAGACCAAGCAGCAGACTATCACAGCAACAAAAGATTTGAAGAAAAGTTGTTTTCTCAACCGTTACAAAGAACAGATTCCTCTTGCCTTGCAGGGGCGATGCCCGCAGCACAACCGCACTAACAAAGTATATATACAGCATGAAGCTCTGACAAAAATGTGAACTTAATACTTCAGTACCAAGAGTAGGAGCACTGAAAATTGGCAATAATGACCAAACTTGCACGTTATTTCAAACTAAAATAGTGAGAGTGACAGCATGAGAGACAGCAGAGTGAGAGTGACAGCATGAGAGACAGCAGAGTGAGCGTGACAGCATGAGAGACAGCATGAGTGAGCGTGACAGCATGAGTGAGCGTGACAGCATGAGTGAGCGTGACAGCATGAGTGAGAGTGACAGCATGAGTGAGTGACAGCATGAGTGAGTGACAGCATGAGTGACAGCATGAGTGAGAGTGACAGCATGAGTGAGAGTGACAGCATGAGTGAGAGTGACAGCAGAGTGAGAGTGACAGCATGAGAGGCAGCAGAGTGAGAGAGACAGCAGAGTGAGAGTGACAGCATGAGTGACCGCATGAGTGAGAGTGCCAGCTTGAGACAGCAGAGTGAGAGTGACAGCATGAGTGACAGCAGAGTGAGAGTGACAGCATGAGTGAGAGTGACAGCATGAGGGGCATGAGTGACCGCATGAGTGGGAGTGACAGCATGAGTGGGAGTGACAGCATGAGTGCGTGACAGCATGAGTGACAGCAGAGTGAGAGTGACAGCAGAGTGAGAGTGACAGCATGAGACAGGAGAGAGTGACAGCATGAGAGGCAGCAGAGTGAGAGTGACAGCATGAGTGACAGCATGAGTGAGAGTGACAGCATGAGTGAGAGTGACAGCATGAGTGAGAGTGACAGCAGAGTGAGAGTGACAGCAGAGTGAGAGTGACAGCAGAGTGAGAGTGACAGCAGAGTGAGAGTGACAGCAGAGTGAGAGTGACAGCAGAGTGAGAGTGACAGCAGAGTGAGAGTGACAGCAGAGTGAGAGTGACAGCAGAGTGAGAGTGACAGCAGAGTGAGAGTGACAGCAGAGTGAGAGTGACAGCAGAGTGAGAGTGACAGCAGAGTGAGAGTGACAGCAGAGTGAGAGTGACAGCAGAGTGAGAGTGACAGCAGAGTGAGAGTGACAGCAGAGTGAGAGTGACAGCAGAGTGAGAGTGACAGCAGAGTGAGAGTGACAGCATGAGAGACAGCGACCGCATGAGAGACAGCGACCGCATGAGACAGCGACCGCATGAGACAGCAGAGTGAGAGTGACAGCAGAGTGACAGCATGAGAGGCAGCAGAGTGAGAGTGACAGCATGAGTGATAGCATGAGTGAGAGTGCCAGCTTGAGACAGCATGAGTGAGAGTGACAGCATGAGGCATGAGTGACAGCATGAGTGGGAGTGACAGCATGAGTGGGAGTGACAGCATGAGTGGGAGTGACAGCATGAGTGAGTGACAGCATGAGTGACAGCATGAGTGACAGCAGAGTGAGAGTGACAGCAGAGTGAGAGTGACAGCATGAGACGAGAGTGACAGCATGAGAGACAGCAGAGTGAGAGTGACAGCATGAGACAGGAGAGAGAGTGACAGCATGAGTGACAGCATGAGTGAGAGTGACAGCATGAGTGAGAGTGACAGCATGAGTGACAGCAGAGTGAGAGTGACAGCAGAGTGAGAGTGACAGCAGAGTGAGTGAGACAGCAGAGTGAGTGACAGCATGAGTGGGAGTGACAGCATGAGTGGGAGTGACAGCATGAGTGGGAGTGACAGCATGAGTGAGTGACAGCATGAGTGACAGCATGAGTGACAGCAGAGTGAGAGTGACAGCAGAGTGAGAGTGACAGCATGAGACGAGAGTGACAGCATGAGAGACAGCAGAGTGAGAGTGACAGCATGAGACAGGAGAGAGAGTGACAGCATGAGTGACAGCATGAGTGAGAGTGACAGCATGAGTGAGAGTGACAGCATGAGTGACAGCAGAGTGAGAGTGACAGCAGAGTGAGAGTGACAGCAGAGTGAGAGTGACAGCAGAGTGAGAGTGACAGCAGAGTGAGAGTGACAGCAGAGTGAGAGTGACAGCAGAGTGAGAGTGACAGCAGAGTGAGAGTGACAGCAGAGTGAGAGTGACAGCAGAGTGAGAGTGACAGCAGAGTGAGAGTGACAGCAGAGTGAGAGTGACAGCAGAGTGAGAGTGACAGCAGAGTGAGAGTGACAGCAGAGTGAGTGAGACAGCAGAGTGAGTGAGACAGCAGAGTGAGTGAGACAGCAGAGTGAGTGAGACAGCAGAGTGAGTGACAGCATGAGTGACAGCAGAGTGAGTGACAGCAGAGTGAGTGACAGCAGAGTGAGTGACAGCAGAGTGAGAGTGACAGCATGAGAGACAGCAAAGTGAGTGACAGCATGAGTGACAGCAGAGGGAGAGTGACAGCATGAGTGACAGCAGAGGGAGAGTGACAGCATGAGTGACAGCAGAGGGAGAGTGACAGCAGAGTGAGAGTGACAGCTTGAGACAGCAGAGTGAGAGTGACAGCATGAGTGACAGCGGAGTGAGAGTGACAGCATGAGACATCCAATCCAACCCACACAATTCCACTACACACCACATGCATACACTCCATAACACATGGCTAAAAGACATTGCCATTTACAATGCCATTAGCTCAGTGCCAGCAGAGTGAGAGTGCCAGCAGAGTGAGAGTGCCAGCAGAGTGAGAGTGCCAGCAGAGTGAGAGTGCCAGCAGAGTGAGAGTGCCAGCAGAGTGAGAGTGCCAGCAGAGTGAGAGTGCCAGCAGAGTGAGAGTGCCAGCAGAGTGAGAGTGCCAGCAGAGTGAGAGTGCCAGCAGAGTGAGAGTGCCAGCATGAGTGAGAGTGACAGCATGAGTGACAGCAGAGGGAGAGTGACAGCATGAGTGACAGCAGAGGGAGAGTGACAGCAGAGTGAGAGTGACAGCTTGAGACAGCAGAGTGAGAGTGACAGCTTGAGACAGCAGAGTGAGAGTGACAGCATGAGACAGCAGAGTGAGAGTGACAGCATGAGTGACAGCGGAGTGAGAGTGACAGCATGAGTGACAGCGGAGTGAGAGTGACAGCATGAGACATCCAATCCAACCCACACAATTCCACTACACACCACATGCATACACTCCATAACACATGGCTAAAAGACATTGCCATTTACAATGCCATTAGCTCAGTGCCAGCAGAGTGAGAGTGACAGCAGAGTGAGAGTGACAGCAGAGTGAGAGTGACAGCAGAGTGACAGCATGAGAGGCAGCAGAGTGAGAGTGACAGCATGAGTGATAGCATGAGTGAGAGTGCCAGCTTGAGACAGCATGAGTGAGAGTGACAGCATGAGGCATGAGTGACAGCATGAGTGAGAGTGACAGCATGAGTGGGAGTGACAGCATGAGTGGGAGTGACAGCAGAGTGAGAGTGACAGCATGAGTGACAGCATGAGAGGCAGCAGAGTGAGAGAGACAGCAGAGTGAGTGACAGCATGAGTGACAGCATGAGTGAGAGTGCCAGCTTGAGACAGCAGAGTGAGAGTGACAGCATGAGTGACAGCAGAGTGAGAGTGACAGCATGAGTGAGAGTGACAGCATGAGAGGCATGAGTGACAGCATGAGTGAGTGACAGCATGAGTGAGTGACAGCATGAGTGACAGCAGAGTGAGAGTGACAGCAGAGTGAGAGTGACAGCATGAGACAGGAGAGAGAGTGACAGCATGAGAGGCAGCAGAGTGAGAGAGACAGCAGAGTGAGAGTGACAGCACGAGTGACAGCATGAGTGAGAGTGACAGCATGAGTGAGAGTGACAGCATGAGTGAGAGTGACAGCATGAGTGAGAGTGACAGCATGAGAGGCATGAGTGACAGCAGAGTGAGAGTGACAGCATGAGGCATGAGTGACAGCAGAGTGAGAGTGACAGCAGAGTGAGAGTGACAGCAGAGTGAGAGTGACAGCAGAGTGAGAGTGACAGCAGAGTGAGAGTGACAGCAGAGTGAGAGTGACAGCAGAGTGAGAGTGACAGCAGAGTGAGAGTGACAGCATGAGAGACATGAGTGACAGCAGAGTGAGAGTGACAGCAGAGTGAGAGTGACAGCAGAGTGAGTGACAGCAGAGTGAGAGTGACAGCATGAGAGACAGCAAAGTGAGAGTGACAGCATGAGAGACAGCAAAGTGAGAGTGACAGCATGAGTGACAGCAGAGTGAGAGTGACAGCAGAGTGAGAGTGACAGCAGAGTGAGAGTGCCAGCTTGAGACAGCAGAGTGAGAGTGACAGCATGAGTGACAGCAGAGTGAGAGTGACAGCATGAGACATCCAATCCAACCCACATAATTCCACTACACACCACATGCATACACTCCATACACATGGCTAAAAGACATTGCCATTTACAATGCCATTAGCTCAAACTCAAATAAATCCGAGCCCGATTGCATTTCTAATGATTGTCTTGTCTTGCATTCCCTTTTTGTTTTACCTGTTTAAATAGAACATGAAACTAGCCTAAGCCTAATAATGAAAACATCCCTCTATTGTTAGAGTACAAAGAAGTTTAAATGTTCACCTAGACATACCTTCTTTCCTGGCTTGTTTGAACAAATTATTTGCACAATATTACAACAGTTTCTTTGTTTAGTCAAAGGGTTTCATTGGCATGGTGGTAACATTTCTTATCGCAGTGCTGCAGCAAAGACCTTATTGTTTTACTTTAGTATTTTCAATAAAAATGGGCCCCCGCAATTGCTCACTTTTTCATGCTTTTTGCATTCTTTTAACTTAATATTGCATTTCCTTAATGGTTCCAAAGAGAATATATTTTTCTTTTCTGGGACCTTTTTCCAGTTATAGCTGTTATATGGTACATTTGAAGCCTAAGTTGGTTCTGTTTAAAGTAACTAAATTTGCATTCCTGTTACTGTAATATAGCAGTTTAGATTTATTTGTATTAAAGCCCAGTAGTGACAAAGCAGTGAGAGTTGAAGTCCAGTTATTGTTGCAAGGGTTGGGGAGAATTTTGGAGATGTTTTTGATGTAGCCTTAAAGTTTTTTTTGTTGTGTTCTGGCAGTATTCTCTTGTAATCAGGATGTTACGATTGTGTTCAGTTGCTATAAAAGTCCCATTGCTAAATATCTATTTCTGCTTGAATATTCACTCAGACAGTGGAAGAAATGTTACTCTGTTTCCATAAAACACTTTCTTCTTAGCAATTTTAACCTCACGAGCAATTTCTTTGCGGTGCAATGTTCTCATTACTATTTTATAATGGACAAAGCAAGGACAAAGTACGTTCCACTATTTATAGGTGTTATAAAGTGATGTAAGGACAATTGTATAGTGAAGCATTTATTTTAAGGTGTATTACTATTTAGTATGGCCCACCCTATTTGGTGCGGTTAGTAGTCTTCTCCAGGGCACCAGTAACTCCTTAATGTCAATTTAACGGCCAGTATTCACGAAGAACTTGATCCGAATGTTTTTGACGTTTCAGAGCATAGATTTATTTTTTCCGGGAACGTACCTTAAGCAGCTTGATTCCTAGAGTCAGTATTGTTTATTTTTCGATTGTCAGATGCATGTAGAAATACAGAAAACAAGAATTGATAAAGTCAGTAGGTCTTGCCTGTGGGACCTATTGGCTTTGCTAATGGTTTTAGCCATGCTGTAAAGCATCCCCGAGGCTGGGCAGCATGGCTAAAAAAAGAGAAGAAAAGTAAAAATGGAGGTGTGCTCTCCAACCATGCGAACGCCTGCAAAATAAAGCAAGTGCTTTATTTTTTCTTTTTGTTTACTGATTCTAGTTTGATCAATAAACAAAAACACAAAGTTGTGTTAGCGGGTGTAAAGGGAAGCAACGCAGGAGGGGAAGCAACATGAAGGGGGGTTAACAAACAAATACAGAAGCGCTTGCTGTGGAGCATATCCATCTCCTATCTTCAGCGAAAGCTTTAGGGTTAGTAATCTAATTCATGTTATTTGAATGGCCCCAAGTTTATAGTGAGTGCTACATGCAGTGCCCAACACCCTGCTACCGAACAGGTGTCACATATGTCATAGCCCAAAATGGATAACGTTCAAATTACAACCATAGAATTGCACATGAGCATCTTCAAGCAGTAACAGCAAGGAATAACACTTTCTTGCAGAAATAACAGTCCAACAATGTACACGTGTTTTTGAGGGTTTATTTCAAAGGCTTTCAATAATCCATAAGTTTATACAACAGACAGTCTCGAAATGTCCAGTTTCCATCGACTATTCATGCAATGTACAGCCGACATGTGTTTCATCTGATGCAGACTTGTTCAAGGTTGTAATGGGTATATAATGCATAATGTCAATGAATCTAAACTGTGCATATATCCGAATGCTGTCATAACATCAACAGGTGTCAGTCTATTCCAGCCAAAGAATACAAATAACTACACCGCCTATTGATACTTGCTGAAGTGCCTACATCTATTTTTTTTATTTGCTGACACCACACCAATATAGTGGCGCTTTTTAATGACATACCCAAGTCTGTGTATTTTGATATTCAGAGGCAGCACACTATGCTTTTATTAGTTGATGTTCATACACCACTTTACACTTGATGATACTGCACCAATATGGCGGCTCTCTTCGATAACAAGTCCAAGTTTATGTGATAGTCCTTCTTGGCACCACAGGTTGAGAAAAATAAGGTATTCCTCTTAGTCTATTGGAAATACGCATGTGTCGAAGGTGCACTTGGACATGCAGGTTGTTAGGACCAACATTTATCATCAACTTGCAGTAAACAACAATTCCATAATATGACTGATATTGGTGTGGCTATTTGGCGTCTATTTTGTACATAGATGGGGTTGTTTATATTTATCCATACCTTGTTGTTTAATCAACATGGACCTATGCGGTATACTCGTGCGCTCTCCCTAACACATGGACAGAGCACAATATTTGGTGTGGTTAGTTGTATTCTTTGGCTGGAATCGACTGATTCCTGCTGATGTTTTTAGTACATTGATATATGCGCAGTGAAAATTGATTGACTTTGTCTATTATATGCATATTGCAGCTTCAAAAAAGCCTGCATCAGACACAAAACGTGTTGGCTGTACGTTGCATGAAACTGGAATTTACAGACTGTCTGTTGTAATACTTATGGCTCACTGGAAGTCTTGAGAATAGACCAGCAAGAACACGTATGTATTGTTGGACAGTTAATTGCTGCATGTAGGTGTTATTCCTAGCTGTTAATGCTTGGAGCGCTCCATGCTATTCAATGGTTGCAACCTGGAGGGAGGGTTGTAATCATGAAACGCGGGTAGAGGGATCAACTGGATGGCAGGGTGCAGCAATACGGGGGACACTAGTAGGGGTGGTAATGATCCAGCGGGCTATAGAAAATATATCATAAACTACGCTACCCAACTTCATAACCTATAAACAAAATTCTATACTAAATATGGACCCATCAATGAACCTGATATATTTTGGGCCTACTGAATCAGGTGGTCAGAATAAATCTATATACACATTATCTACAAACTATATACATATTTATACATTTGCAGAAAGAATATTGTCATTATAATAAAACCCAACCATTTAAACGACCACCATAGGCGACGTGATCTAGCTAATAGTAACCTACACTTCTGAATAACCAAGACCAGCTTGTTTGTCAAAAGTAAGATTTTATTTTCTAAATTATGGTATGTAAATTGATAGTTTTATAAATGAATTTTATTAGCAATAATGCAAGCATGATTGTAAAGAAATATGAGAAAAACACAATTTAAGCAAGTGAATCAAATTTAAAGAAAATATATAAAGTTTAACATTTCTAAAACCTAATTCCCTAACTAAGCTAAATAGATAGAATTTAAAGTAAAGTTCTTTGAGGATTCTTACGTGCTCCAAGCAAAGTCCAGCAGCACTTCACCCTCATCGGAAAGTCAGAAAGCAGCAGCCAGCCCAACCCTAAGGGCTTGACTTTTTATACCTTTCTACGCTAACTAAACTAGCAAAGGAAAGTTTTCAGAAATCCTCGACGTCCCATTGGCTGAGAGTGACAAGTGACATGTCACCCGTTTCTCAAAAAGTTCCACTAAATCATATTTGTTAGAGACCATTGTCTTTTCCACGTGAAGCCAGAAGCTTCCTGCGTTTGCAACTATGTATTAAGTCATCCTCGCAGCTTCCATAGACTTTCATTACACTTCCGCGGATGCCAAGTTAAGGACTGACAAAATGTTCACTTTCGACCTTGGCCATGTCCGACAGAATGATGTCAGCTCATCAGTTTTTGCTTTGTGAATGCAGCTTCAATAAACGTTTTAATTCAGAATGGGCGTCTCGTGACTTCTGCAGAATTATATGTCAGCTCTTTTTCTGCGGTTCAAATGACTAGGCCCAAAAGCAGGCAACTTATGCTTTCTAGTATAAAACAAACACAAGAAAAGTATTAATGTAAGAAATAAAGTAGATTCTGTATCCACCCCATGGTTTACTAATTAATTAACCCACCCGATTAATCAAAATGTTACCTAGCCATTGCAAACAAATAAAGCAGCGTTTATATTTACCAGTCTCCGTATTTCTATGAGACCCATATGCACCTAGAATAGTAGAAATGACATCACACAGACAAGGAAAAGCAAAACAAGCACATGCTTATTTTAAGTTTGCAGCAGTTAGTAATGACAAAAACTAAAACAATATTTTATTTTATTATTTTGCACGAACAAAAGATGCAACATTTATGCACATTTATGAGCACACATGTTAGTCCCCCCACGTGTAAAGTTTAATCTAAGTTGTATTAGCACGACATATCACAAATCATTAATATTATTATTCATGTTATGGAAATGTGACTTTGCGAGTTTAAACAAAATTTTGTTTTCTATCTCGCTCCATCAACTCCCTCATCTGGTGATTAACAAATCACCACACCAGCACTCAAAATTTTGGTAAATTAAATTTATAAGAAATCGATTCAAATTCATTTGTATTAGTAAACCTAAAAGTCTGTTTCTGCATAATCTTTGCAATTAACATGACGCTCTCTATGTAACTCCTGTAACTCGATCTCCCTTTCTTCTTCTTTTCTGAGTTTATAGATTCTTTTCTTTTCTTTCAATTGTTTCTTTCTTTTATGTAACAAACAACCTACTTTAGTCAAAATAAAAATGAATACTATTATAATCAAAGGTGCCAGAATCTTGCCAAGAATTGAACTTCCGATATTATGAAACCAGTTTTTAATTGCTTGAAACCTTTTTGAAAGTTTCCCTGTAAAATCTTCTTCTTCTAAAGGAATTATCTCTGAATGCATTTGTGTAATATTCTTAATATACATTTCAATATTCTTACTTTCATCAGGTATATATGTACAGCAATGTTGGACATGTAAAATGCCACAGACTCCTCCCTCTTTTGCTAGGAGTATGTCTAAAGCAAGACGATCTTGAATTACCATGGATCTAATTGCAATAACTTCAATATTCACTAATTGAAATCCATCAGCAGTATCAGTTGATAATCTATCAACTATAGTGGACAATTTTCTGATTCTCCCTGCATTTAAAGTTATACCAACAAAAGGTATTACAGCTTGAAAAATATCTCCCAGAACTTCGGTAAAAGTTTCTCTTTTAGCTCTATTTACATAATTATGAATTTTAAACAATCCTTCTGAATCTCTGTCAACATGAAACACTTTAGGAAAAACAATTCCCACATAACAAGTTCCATACCAATGGTCTGGAAGGTTGTAGTAGGCTTTGTCACCACAAACAAAATAAATCCCAGGAAAGATAGGATCTTTTCCACCTTTAAATCCCCAACCTCCCATAATCTGATAAGTATCTTCACAGTTATTGCACCTACAAAATAATTATCAAAAAGTGTATTATCTCTTCTAATGCAAAGCTTTCCACTAACTGGTTTGTCTATGTGAATTGCAATATTTTCAAGCATTTTGCCATTTAATTTCTCATCCTCTTTTTGCCAGAAGGCTGACTTAGTCTGCTTGACTAATTCATTTCTCTTATAAATTGCTCTTCTCTCCTCAACCATATTCAAAAATTTCTTTCCTTCAGCACTTAATTTACATGTTAGATTATTCTTGTAAGCATACTCGTATGTGAGTTCATTAGTAACAAGGAAATATTCTCTCATTTGTTTTGCTTTCTTATGCTTATTTAAAGCATTGTCAATCTTAACATTAGCAAAAATTTCATCATAATTTGAATAGTAATATTCTAAACGACCAGTTTGATAAAATAAACTAGTTAATACACTACATGTTACAGCATAAGTGAGAGGAAGCATATTATATGTTACTCCCTCAGAAACAGAAGCAGGTAACTTAACACAGACATAGCAGTCTTTTGCATCCATTACCTTAACATATTCACTCAAAAGCTTTGTGAATGTATTGCTTGAAAAATCACCTATTGATTTATCTTGATGAATGTTAGGCTGATGATCAATAACTTTTGCAGATGTACTATGTTTAGTTTGGCTAACCAGAGCTTTGCTTGTTAAGTTAACTTTTTGTAATTCTCTATTCATTTCTAAAGGTATAATCACAGCTAGTACTAACCAGAGCAGAACTAAAATGAGCAGACATACCAGAGTCATCTTACAGCATCTTTTAAAAACAGAACACTTTGAAGTGCTCTCCTTAACATAAGGCATTTTCAGGTTAGTTTTAGCCTCAAAAATAAAAATAAATTTTAAAATTTATATACACCCCCCTTATAAAATATATTTTTCTTTTGTAACCCTAAACAAGATTTCTTCGACCTTATGTCATATATAAGTTTTCTTCTACTAAACAGTTTTTCTTCGACCTTGTGTCAACTAACAGATTTTCTTCAGCCTTTTGCCAATTTAATAATTCTTTACTTTAATCATTGTCACTAATTTCTTGGATTTCGTTTTCTTCTTCACTACTATCATATATGTCAATAACAGGTGGAATTACTAAGTAAGTCCACTCAGGAGACTTGTATTTCTGGTTTGGTCTTACTATTCTCTTCCCTTTTCTCGATATCACTTCAATTTTTCTTCCAACTCCAATTTCTTTTCCTGGACTCTTTTGACTACTGATTTCTTCTACTTGTTCTATTGGCTTTTTGATCAATCTGACTCTCAATCTTCCACCTGGCCAGTAGTCTGCTTTTCTCACGTACTTCTTCTTTGGTTCAGAATTATTTGATTCTGACTTCCAAGTCCTTTTCTTTTTGTTTTCACTTTCACCTTCAACGTCACTTTCTTCAGTTTCGTAGTCTGAAATTTCAATTGACTCAGGAACTTCTCTATTCGGCAATTTCACTCCTTCAGGAACTTCACTTAGTCTTCCATCACTGGTACTCGGTAATTCGTTCTCTTCTTCTTCCTCAATTACCTCTAACTTCCCAGATTTCGGATTTCTGTTCCTTACTTCAGAGCTTGTTCTCTGCCTTTCGATACTCTCCTGGTCTGAAACTTCTTTTGGTTCAGCTTCAGTTATCTTTCCTTTTAACAGATTCTCTTCACCTTCAGAATCTATTTCAATTATTTCCAAGTCTTTTCTTGTCAGATTTCCATTCACAGGCACAGTTTCCAGATGTCGACTTTCTTGTCGATCTTCAGAATCTGGAATTACTTCACCTTCTGTTCTGTCTTCTGCTTCAGAATCAGAATCATCTGTGGTATCACTTTCAACATCAGAACTTTCTGGAGTTGGTACTGGAATAGTATGACTTGGATGAATCCACCGTTTCAATCCTCTGCACTTTACAGCATTAGTAGTGATCAAGATTATCTGTCTAGGTTTCTGCCATCTAGGAGATAGACAATTCCTTCTCCGATGTACCTTTGTTCTGACCCAATCGCCAGGTCTCAGATCATGAGTCAAAACTTTTTCGTTTGATTGAGCTTCAGTTCCCACCTGATTAGACACAGAAGTTACCATATCAGATAACCTTTTACAGTAATCCAAAATTGCACTGTCATTTATGCTCAACAGTTTACCTACAGGTACAAAAGCTTGCCTCATAACTCTTCCCATTAAAATTTCATGAGGACTCAAACCTGTCTTTTTATCTGGTGTACTTCTTAATGACATCAAAACAAGTGGAAGAGCATCGGTCCACTTAATACCTGTCTCAAGACACATTTTTCCAATTCTGTTTTTGATTGTTCCATTCATTTGTTCAACTACACCTGATGCCTCTGGTCTGTATGCACAGTGTATTTTCTGCTCAATGCTCAAAGCTTCACAAATTAACTTCATCAGTTTGTTATCAAAATGGCTTCCTCCATCACTCTCAATAGTGACTGGAAAACCGTACCTTGGGATGATTTCTCTGAGCATTAGTTTTGCCACTGTAATTGAATCACAATGTCGTGTAGGGAAAGCCTCTACCCATCGTGAAAATAAGCATACAATTACAAGTACATATTTCAAACAGTTGTGTAAGGGCATTTCAATGAAATCAATTTGTAACCTGGTAAAGGGACCACCCTCTCGACCAATTATTCCTGTCCCCACCACTGATTTTCTGTTTGGATTCATTTGTTGGCATGACAAACACCTTTGACAAAAAGATTCAGCAATAGTTCTAAATTTGGTATTGAACCATGTTTCTCTAAAAAGTCTGACCATAGAATCTCTTCCTAGATGTGCAGGACCATGATATAATCTGGCCATGTCAGCAATCAAGCAATTTGGTAGGACTACTCTGCCATCTTTGTAAACCCACACTCCATCTTCTTCACGTGGTCTACAATCTGATCTTAACCATAGGTCTTTTTCTTCATCATCTGCTTCGTTTTGTAAATCTCTAATCTCATGCCATGTTTCTACAACAGTTGTTAGCATTAATGAATTTGAATCAGTTTCTTTACTCCTCTCCCGATTGTATGAATAATTTTTTCTTGCGCAGTACTTTGCTGTTTCATCTGCGAAGGCATTTCCCTTGGAAATATAATCAGTTCCTCTAGTGTGCGCTGCACATTTAACTATGGCAATTTCTTTTGGCAATTGTATTGCTTCAATTAATCTTCTAATGAAAACTGCATTTTTAATTGGTGATCCTGCTGATGTCATGTATCCTCTCTGTGACCAGAGTTGTCCATAATCATGCACAACTCCGTACCCATATTGACTATCAGTAATGATGGTAACTCTTATATCCTTTGATATTTCACATGCACGAATTAAAGCAATCAATTCAGCCACTTGTGCTGAACGAACTCCTTCAAGACATGATGCTTCTTCAACATCTACAACTGTACAAACTGAATATGCAGATTTTAAGACACCTCCTTCGGATCTTAAGCATGAGCCATCTACAAAGTAGACAAAATCCGATTCAGACAAAGGTCTGTCTTTGATGTCTTTTCTTGGTTTTGTGCAGAATTCCATGACATCTAAACATTCATGTTCTGTTTCAATGTCATCAACAATTTCAGAATCAGGCAGTAATGTCGAAGGATTCAGATTCAAACATCTTGAAATCGAAACATTATCTGCTCCCAGTATGATTTTCTCATACTTTGTCAATCTGCTACTTGTTAAATGTTGAGTCTTACCTCTTGTCAATAATATTTCAACTGAATGAGGCACAAAAACTTTCACTGGAAATCCCATAATGATTCCTTCACTTTGTTCGAGGCTGATACTTGTAGCTGCAACTGCTTTTAAACAACCTGGTAATGCTTTTGCAATTGGATCAAGAACTGCAGAGAAGTATGCAATAGGTTTCTTTAGATTTCCATGTCTCTGAATTAACACAGATAATGCACATCCTTCTCTCTCACTGCAATACAGTTCAAAATCTTTCTCATAATTCGGCATACCTAAAGCAGGAGCTTGGCATAAGCTCTTTTTCAGGTTCTCAAAAGATTCCATCTCAGCATCATTGAGAATAATTGGATCTTTTACATCTGATTTGGTCAGTCTTTGTAGTGGTTTTGCAATTACTGAAAATCCACTTATCCATTGTCGACAGTAACCTACCATTCCCAGGAACATTCTGACCTGTCTTTGTGTTCTTGGCGGTAACATTGCTTGAATCATTTTTATTCTCTCTATTGTTACTTGTCTTTTTCCTTTTGCAATTCTGTGACCAAGATATTTTACTTCTTGTTTGCAAAACTGTAGTTTTGCTGGGGACACTTTATGTCCTTCTTCAGCAAGGCGATTTAACAGAATTATTGTGTCTGTTACACAATTTTCTCTTGTCTTTGCAGCTATTAGCAAATCATCAATGTACTGCACTAACGTAGACCTACCTGGTAAGTCTAAGTCTTCTATTGATCTTTTTAACAGCTCATTAAAGATTGAAGGACTTTCTGTATAGCCTTGAGGGATTCTTGTCCATCCAAGGGTCTTACCTTGGAATCTGAAAGCAAATATTTCATAACTGTCTGGGTGTAAGGGAACAGTAAAGAATGCATTGCAAAGGTCAATGACTGTATACCATTCAGCATCATGTGGAATCTGAAATAGAATTACTGCTGGATTTGGAACCACAGGACAACATGGAACGACAATTTGATTAACCTTTCTCAAATCTTGTACGATCCTAAATGTTCCATTAGACTTTTTAACTCCCATAATTGGTGAATTACAAGAGCTACTCTTCATTTCCTTTAATACACCTTGCTTGATTAATTTTTCAATTATAGGTGTAATACCTTCAATTGTTTCTGTTTTCATTTTATACTGTGGAGTGTTTGGAAATTCTATTCCCTGTTTCAATGCAATTTTTACAGGATCTACATTTTTCATCAGACCCATTTCATTCCCAGTAAAATCCCATATTTCAGATTTCACTGTTTCTTTTAACTCTTCAGGTAAATCCTTTTCTTCAAAAGCAGGAAACAATTTTGTTTCTTCTGCTTCCATCATCATCATTGTCATTCTGTACAAACCATCTTCCTCCATTGTTTGTAACTCAACTCCTTCTGGAGAACAATATATTCTGCAATTCATTTTACATAGGATGTCTCTGCCTAATAGATTTACTGGACTACTATTACAAACCACAAATCTGTGTTTGTCTCTGTAATTTCCAATTTCAACTGGTACTGGATCAGTTAAGTCTGTTTTAATTTGCTGATTACTTACTCCCACAACTTGGATGGTATCCCCAGAGAGAGGTAGGTTTTCAATTTCTACTGATCTAACAGTAGAACGGGTAGCACCAGTGTCCACTAGAAAAGTGATGTCTACATCATTAACTTTCCCGTTTACATAAGGACCAGACTGGTCAACCTCAAGAGTGGCTCCAACAACACACTCTTCCTCCTCTCTCGGGCACCGTCAGCAATAATTATCAGAATCACTGTCTTGACTTTCTGCTAATAAAAATTGTTGTGAAGCATTTTGCATTTGAACCCTTTGCTGCTTTTGCTGTTTTTGTGGTTTTATTACCTGTTCACTTCCCTGAAATCCCACGTTTGGATTATATTTTTGAACTCCCCCACAATTCGGAAAAGGTGGTTGTGGCAATTGGTCTTGACGATTATTCACCTGTTGTTGTTGCTGTTGCTGTAACTGTCGTTGAATATTAAATTCGTTTAACCCCTGTTGTATCTGTAGCTGTCGCTGCAGGTCAACACCATTCTGCATCTGTGGATTCAATAAGGGATTCTTTGAGTTTCTAGGAGGATGAGGACACTCGTCCCTCCAATGTCCAATTTCGCCACAATTAAAACAAGGTAATCTTTGCTTCAGCTCCTCAATCTTTGGGCTAAATTTCTTTGGGAAGTTATTACCTTTAAACTTTCCTTGTATCTGGTTTGTATTTCCAGTTTGAACAAAATTAGTGTTCTTATTTCCCATGCTGGCAATCTGTTGCTCAGCCACCTTTACCTGAGCCCACATGGCTTTCTCCTTCAGCTTCTTCTGTCTTACTTCTATTTCATCGCTGCAATACTTTGCTTTTCTTAGAATATCATCTACAGATAGTGCTTGCCATCCGACAATACTAGTTCTGATCATTTCTCCAATTTCAGGTTTTAGTCCATAAACAAATCTATAGATAAAATGACTCATGTCTTTTTCATCTAATTTTTCATAACCACTGTATTGTTTAAAGATTAACAATAGTCTTTCATAAAAGGAATGAACTGATTCTTTTGTTTCCTGTTCTGTTCTCTCTATTTTAACCCAATCAACTTCTTTGGGTGGAATTTTGTTTTTCATCCAGACAATTACTTTTTCATAAAAATCCATTACAAGTGGATTTGGGGCACCTGTTTCTTTAATTCGTTCAGGTTCTGCTTTTGGCCAACTAATCGATATTTTGCATTCTGTCCAAAGATCAGATGGAACGACAATGTCAAAAAATCCATCCAAATCAATCCACAGAACTTTTGACACTTTGATAAATCTATCTACTTGCCTGTACCACTCGACTGGTTTTTCCCTCAATTTTGGAAAGTCATTTGTAAATAACAGAATGTCCTGTCTCGACCACGGGACATGAACATATCCTCCTCCTGCAACTTCTCTCATTGGAAATTGTTTTGACAATTTATCCAATCTTTCATCTTCCTTCTTTTTGGTCCATTTCACTCTCCATTTGTTCAGTTCTCCTAGCTTTTTGATATAGACAATCAAATCTTTAATATGAACTATTCTTCCCATTGAGTTCAAACTCTCAATGTCACTTTCTGAAAAGTCTAATCTGTAATGTTTTGCAAAATTCTTTTGTTTACTCACATCGATTTCAAGTTCTGCAGCTAGATCCTCTAGTTGATCATATTTATTTTTCGTTTTCCACTGTATGCTTTTGCAGATGAACAGTAGTTCATCATCTCGATAGTAATTTAAACTATCAGGACCAATCGTTCCAATTATTAATTCTTCGATATTCGCTTTTAATTTGGCCACATCAAGTTTTGGTGTGGTTACTCTGACTTCAGGACTCCCTACATCTGACATAGCACCCATTGGTGTTTTCGGAGATAAATCCTCATTAAAGGTTAAATCAGGCATTCTCGATCTAGAAGTGTTTAATTCAGTTAAATCTGAATAAAATTTTTCAGTAGCCTTTTGAGTTTCTGTATTTAAAGGAATAGTTAATCCATTTTTGTTTGTATCTCTTTGATCAAATACAGGCTGAACAGGACCTATTGTTACTGGAACTGTAACAGCTTCCATGCCTTTTGTCATTCTTTTAATTAATTCTTCTTTAGACCTTAAATATTCATTATAATCAACATCCTCAACATTTCTTGTCTCTCTTGCATAATCTTTTGGAGGTTCCCTTGCTCTTGGAGTCATTGAAAAATGTCTACCTTCATTTCGAGCATTCTCAAATTCTGGTCTTCTAGGAGTTTCAGTGATTTCGCAATTATTTGGATAAAGCTTAGGAGCTTCACTAATTGGAGGTGCACTCGGTGAAGTTTCAGTAGAAACCACCGGAGTAGACCATGACCTAGGAGGTCTCAAAGGCTGATTAGGCTGATTCTTTCTAGCAGTTGTATATATTTCTTCCATAACTGCATCCTCAGATTCACTTTCCATAGATTTCCCTGTAGGAGAACCCATTACCATTTCATGAATTAAATATAATCCTTCACTCATGTTTCCCTGTCTCCACATTCTCAATCTATCTTCATGAGTTTCTCTTTTCCAAGATGGATTTTTAGAAGGTCTTTTAATTCCACTAGCTTCTCTTTGTAATTGATACATCTCGTCTTCCCACTCAACTAAAGCTTCGAATTGAGTTGGTCTCGGTTTTGGAACAAGAGCATTCATTTTCTCTCGTAAATTTCTTAAGACTCTTACATTAAAAGAACCATCATCAGGCCAAGTTAAAACACCGTCGTTTTTAGTATAGCGTTTCCAACTGTCGAACCATAAGACAGTATGATATCCGTATTCACCTTCCATGTACGCTGCAGGTGTTTTATACTTATGAAGTAGTTTACCACCTCGCGTTTCAATTTTCTTGTCAGGTGAAAATAAATTTTTGAATTTCTGAAATAATGTTGTCTTTTTCTCAACATGTTTAAAATGATAACTCATTTTTAAGAGTTAAATTTAATTCACAAAATCGTTCGTAAAATATTTCCGGGATGTTCCGTAAAACAACCAATCCGTGCGCGAAACACACTAACAAGCCAATGGCAGTTGAGCTACGTCACTTTTCTGCTCAACCAATAAATTTGGAGTTTTTCTGAACGACCAATCAGCTTACAGGCCGTCAGAGACTTAAGAGCCAATCAGAATACAGCTTGTGACGTGGGTCACCCAATCCCAGCGCGGCTCTGTGACGTACACAGCAGCTGCGGTTTCTCGCTTCTCACTCCTGGCGCTTACCCCTCCTTCACAAAATCTTTTCACAGCGCCATTTCAAGGACACTTTTCAGTGTAAATTAATTCTTAACAATGACTATAAAGACAACATCTGTTCGTTTCACTATTTAGGATAGTTTACATACATTCAAGTATCCACACTTCGGAATAGACGGCGCTATTCACACTAAGGATAATATTCAATTGTCAGTAGAGTAACCTTACCCCACCCTTCTAACACGTATAATTATGAACTCGCTTAGCTCTGAACCCACCGCGAAGTGAAAGTTCTAAGAGTTCCACTTGAACATAAAATACAATTCAAACTCGCACTTTTACACGGAAAATTCCCTAATTTCAAACACACATGAAATCCGTACAGGACTCTCACCTGTTTATAGAAATCATGCACCGTTAGCAAAATAACGACGTTATCCGTACAGGGCTCTCACCTGTTTATAGATATGAAACATGTACCCGTACAGGACTCTAACCTGTTTATAGATAATCATGCACCGACGTTAATTTTACCCTTCACTCAAGCTCGGATATAACTAATACTCTCATCACAGTGAGTTTTATGGAAGGCGCTTTGTCCCTATTCTCATGCTGCTTTGATTTCTTAGAAAACCCTCACTATACAAGATTCAGACCTAGCCCTAACACTGTGCTGCTCGGCGACAACACTATGGTACACGGCGATACCTCTTGTGATACTCGGCGATATCACTACAAACAGAACAGATGGCTTGCGTGACTAATTTCTCGCCACACAATCTATACCGGTATAGCTTACAGATAGGCACAAAAAACGAACTCAACATATGTTAAAACATTGATCCTATTTCCATACCATGACGTAACCCTTAGCAACCAACGTATTACCTTGGTTACCTCTTAGCAACCATCAATTTCTGCTACCAGAGAATTGATCCAGCGGGCTATAGAAAATATATCATAAACTACGCTACCCAACTTCATAACCTATAAACAAAATTCTATACTAAATATGGACCCATCAATGAACCTGATATATTTTGGGCCTACTGAATCAGGTGGTCAGAATAAATCTATATACACATTATCTACAAACTATATACATATTTATACATTTGCAGAAAGAATATTGTCATTATAATAAAACCCAACCATTTAAACGACCACCATAGGCGACGTGATCTAGCTAATAGTAACCTACACTTCTGAATAACCAAGACCAGCTTGTTTGTCAAAAGTAAGATTTTATTTTCTAAATTATGGTATGTAAATTGATAGTTTTATAAATGAATTTTATTAGCAATAATGCAAGCATGATTGTAAAGAAATATGAGAAAAACACAATTTAAGCAAGTGAATCAAATTTAAAGAAAATATATAAAGTTTAACATTTCTAAAACCTAATTCCCTAACTAAGCTAAATAGATAGAATTTAAAGTAAAGTTCTTTGAGGATTCTTACGTGCTCCAAGCAAAGTCCAGCAGCACTTCACCCTCATCGGAAAGTCAGAAAGCAGCAGCCAGCCCAACCCTAAGGGCTTGACTTTTTATACCTTTCTACGCTAACTAAACTAGCAAAGGAAAGTTTTCAGAAATCCTCGACGTCCCATTGGCTGAGAGTGACAAGTGACATGTCACCCGTTTCTCAAAAAGTTCCACTAAATCATATTTGTTAGAGACCATTGTCTTTTCCACGTGAAGCCAGAAGCTTCCTGCGTTTGCAACTATGTATTAAGTCATCCTCGCAGCTTCCATAGACTTTCATTACACTTCCGCGGATGCCAAGTTAAGGACTGACAAAATGTTCACTTTCGACCTTGGCCATGTCCGACAGAATGATGTCAGCTCATCAGTTTTTGCTTTGTGAATGCAGCTTCAATAAACGTTTTAATTCAGAATGGGCGTCTCGTGACTTCTGCAGAATTATATGTCAGCTCTTTTTCTGCGGTTCAAATGACTAGGCCCAAAAGCAGGCAACTTATGCTTTCTAGTATAAAACAAACACAAGAAAAGTATTAATGTAAGAAATAAAGTAGATTCTGTATCCACCCCATGGTTTACTAATTAATTAACCCACCCGATTAATCAAAATGTTACCTAGCCATTGCAAACAAATAAAGCAGCGTTTATATTTACCAGTCTCCGTATTTCTATGAGACCCATATGCACCTAGAATAGTAGAAATGACATCACACAGACAAGGAAAAGCAAAACAAGCACATGCTTATTTTAAGTTTGCAGCAGTTAGTAATGACAAAAACGAAAACAATATTTTATTTTATTATTTTGCACGAACAAAAGATGCAACATTTATGCACATTTATGAGCACACATGTTAGTCCCCCCACGTGTAAAGTTTAATCTAAGTTGTATTAGCACGACATATCACAAATCATTAATATTATTATTCATGTTATGGAAATGTGACTTTGCGAGTTTAAACAAAATTTTGTTTTCTATCTCGCTCCATCAGTAACACAGAGGGCACAGAGAGGGAAGGAAAGGGAAAGAGGACCTGGAAGCGGAGTTAAACACATAGATGAGTTAGTACACAGTGTAGCTGGGGGCAGAAGCACATGGGCAAGAATATAACTTTGTGGGGGTTGATGGATACATTTCCGAGTGCATCATAGGGGTGCAGGAAGAAGTACACAGGCAGAGAAGGAGCAACACTAGTACAAAAGGGGAAAGTACACAAGGAAAACAGCTGAAAAACACATGCACTGTTGTGGAGTGCTTAAAAAGAAAAAAGTAGCGCCTGAGCAGTGGAGAGACGCAAGTAATGTCAAAGGCCCAACGGAGGAACAAATTCACATGGTAGAATTAAAGCCCCCACAAATGAATGAGTACGAAGCAGGACAATAAGACTGACAATGAAGGTAAGCAATGGATGGGATCTAAACCCCTTTTAAGCTGACAATAAGTCCTGCAGCAGACAGTGCGTGGACTATCTGGTAGGTGAGACCTAGAAATCAGCAGATTTACAAGTCTACAGTTAATTGAAGAATAGTGGGCATGAGGCATCCTGCCGGAGTAGAGGAACACCTAAAAAAGTTGTACCTTTCTGCAACTATATTGAGAGAAGGCACTTTATTACATAGGTTGAAGGACAAATGTTAGGAATAACCACTAATTCATTAGTATATCACAAAATACAAAGGGTTTGGTAGGATTTAAGGCAGAATCTTTAGTTATTGTTTTTACTTCAGTTATTGTTCCTTTACAAGGTTCTTTCAAAACAGCCAACAGCTTCCTCAAGGCTGGGTAGATTTACATTTGTACTGAGGTATATTAAGAAAATTGTGGGCGCTCAAGTGTTTCACTGCAAATCATGTAAAACTAATAAGAAAAAAAGGCAAGGGGGTGAACACATTAAAAAAACATACTCAAGATATACCTATAATATTTATTAGCATTTACATTATTCTTTTTAAGTATGCGTCTAAGGAAAATTTGTGTGCCCGTCACCCTCCCTCTCCTCTTTCCATGCTTTGTCTCTCACCCTCCCCATCTCTTTCCCTCCTCCATTCTCTGTCTACTTTCCCTGCTCTTACCCTGCTCCCCTTGCCTGCTTTTTCCATCACGTATATGTACTTTTTGTTTGTCTCGACCTTACTTGTAACTATGCTACCAGGCTCTAATAACTGTGTAACCTTTGTAACGATGTAACCTGCAATTAAGATCTGATACTCATGTAAAGCGCTCTGATACCTCCAGGTATAGCCAGCGCTATATAAAACCTTTAAAATAAATAAAATAAATAAATGAAGAGGCGTGTCCTTGACAGTAAATGTCAGTACTGTAAAAATCTGTAGGATTTAAATAAAGTCAAGGAAAGTGTTTAGCTTGAATATTTTTAAATCTTCACCAAATTTCATCATTGGTCTGTCTGTGAATAATATTAAAGGAGGGTTGTGTTATGTGGCATTGTGGGATTGATTATTGACTTAGATGTAGAGCCAATAGAAGTGGGGAAGGGCTGGGGGTGGACTAGTGTTATAGTAGAAAGAAAGTAGCTCTCTCATGAACGAGGGCTCAGAAATGAGAGTTGGGCAATTACTGATCTTCCCCAGAGTCGATGTGCCTGTTACCCCGAGATAGGAATGCCTCTACTGGAAGTTCGTTGCCGTTGAAATTGTGACACAAAGCAAGGGAAGATTAACACTAAATGTCATTGATGCAAAAGCCTTTGCACGCTATGAGATGACCATTGACGAAGTTGCTCCACCTCAAACTCATAAACTATGGCTTCACTTTAGTTATGGTGCCCTTCCCATTAAAGCGTTTAGGTCTAAATGGCACGAAGAGGGCGAGGTGGATGACCAGTGTCCAGCATGCCATGTGGGTGTAGAATCATTGGAGCACCTTTTATTCTTCTGTCCAGTTATCTATATCTATTTTTTATTTTTCTATATTCGAGGAGTCCTGTCCGTCTCCTAGGATTGTAGGAGTTTTAAATATACCCAAGTATGTGTGTCCTTCCCTTTTTACGGTCAGTTGATCCAGCGGGCTATAGAAAATATATCATAAACTACGCTACCCAACTTGATAACCTATAAACAAAATTCTATACTAAATATGGACCCATCAATGAACCTGATATATTTTGGGCCTACTGAATCAGGTGGTCAGAATAAATCTATATACACATTATCTACAAACTATATACATATTTATACATTTGCAGAAAGAATATTGTCATTATAATAAAACCCAACCATTTAAACGACCACCATAGGCGACGTGATCTAGCTAATAGTAACCTACACTTCTGAATAACCAAGACCAGCTTGTTTGTCAAAAGTAAGATTTTATTTTCTAAATTATGGTATGTAAATTGATAGTTTTATAAATGAATTTTATTAGCAATAATGCAAGCATGATTGTAAAGAAATATGAGAAAAACACAATTTAAGCAAGTGAATCAAATTTAAAGAAAATATATAAAGTTTAACATTTCTAAAACCTAATTCCCTAACTAAGCTAAATAGATAGAATTTAAAGTAAAGTTCTTTGAGGATTCTTACGTGCTCCAAGCAAAGTCCAGCAGCACTTCACCCTCATCGGAAAGTCAGAAAGCAGCAGCCAGCCCAACCCTAAGGGCTTGACTTTTTATACCTTTCTACGCTAACTAAACTAGCAAAGGAAAGTTTTCAGAAATCCTCGACGTCCCATTGGCTGAGAGTGACAAGTGACATGTCACCCGTTTCTCAAAAAGTTCCACTAAATCATATTTGTTAGAGACCATTGTCTTTTCCACGTGAAGCCAGAAGCTTCCTGCGTTTGCAACTATGTATTAAGTCATCCTCGCAGCTTCCATAGACTTTCATTACACTTCCGCGGATGCCAAGTTAAGGACTGACAAAATGTTCACTTTCGACCTTGGCCATGTCCGACAGAATGATGTCAGCTCATCAGTTTTTGCTTTGTGAATGCAGCTTCAATAAACGTTTTAATTCAGAATGGGCGTCTCGTGACTTCTGCAGAATTATATGTCAGCTCTTTTTCTGCGGTTCAAATGACTAGGCCCAAAAGCAGGCAACTTATGCTTTCTAGTATAAAACAAACACAAGAAAAGTATTAATGTAAGAAATAAAGTAGATTCTGTATCCACCCCATGGTTTACTAATTAATTAACCCACCCGATTAATCAAAATGTTACCTAGCCATTGCAAACAAATAAAGCAGCGTTTATATTTACCAGTCTCCGTATTTCTATGAGACCCATATGCACCTAGAATAGTAGAAATGACATCACACAGACAAGGAAAAGCAAAACAAGCACATGCTTATTTTAAGTTTGCAGCAGTTAGTAATGACAAAAACGAAAACAATATTTTATTTTATTATTTTGCACGAACAAAAGATGCAACATTTATGCACATTTATGAGCACACGTTAGTCCCCCCACGTGTAAAGTTTAATCTAAGTTGTATTAGCACGACATATCACAAATCATTAATATTATTATTCATGTTATGGAAATGTGACTTTGCGAGTTTAAACAAAATTTTGTTTTCTATCTCGCTCCATCACAGTGCAGCCTGTGTTACTCAAAAGCCCCCATATTTGAGCCCCCCGCCCCAAACAGGATACAGACTGAATTTGTTATATTTAATATGTAGGCCAAATTCAATAAGTAGCTATATGACCTAGATCAGGCTGAGGATGTTTTATGTAAATACGCATGTCATCAGAATATAAAATCACCTTGCCTGTGATAGGTTTCAAGCAAATCCCAGTATGTCTTTGTTTGATCAGATTAGTCTGGCTATTGTTTGATTGTGATGTCAAACCGTAGCAACCCTATTGGTTGCCTTTTGCACACACCACAGGGGCTTGGTGTATAGGCCAGGAATTTCGAACACAGCCTCATATGGGTGTGCTGTGGAATTAGTGATTCCGAATAGAGCAAGTTGTAGTATTCCCAGTTGTACATTCCTTTTAGAATTGTTATGTTTCTCCTGTGCCTGAACATTCTGTATCTAGGAGTTGAACAGTTAGAGGGAGATCAAATGCTATCTGTAAGACTGCCAGTAGCGGATGGTGTAAGGAAAATGGTATGGGGTAGCGTGGGGAAGTGCGGGGGACGATGGGGTGGTAGCATGGGGGGCTTACATAATTTAAAAAAGAAAACGTACCTGCCGGTCATCTGCTCGCCGCACTGCTCCCCGGGCTTCTCCTCTGGGCACAGTCTGAAGCTCTCCGCTTCCTTTGCGGGCAATCCCAATGCTGCTCTCACCATGAGTAGCGTAGGAATTGAGCAGAGCGCACTGGTTTTGCGCTCCATTGGGAGCTTGGAGCCTGTGCCTGCTGATCTCTCCACCCAGCAATACAGCTGGGTTAGAGAGATGCCAATGCGCATGACAGTTTGGCCGTCCTGAGACAGCCGACCAAACAGTCATGCACATTGACAGCAGGGTCCACCACTTCTCCTCCCCTGCTGCAGTGCTGTGGCCCCACCCCCAAGACTCAGCCACAGAACGGAAAATAAAATGATCTGTATTAAGATAATTTTCGTTTTTATTTGCCTCTACGGTTAGTGGGGCGACGCTCCTCCGTCATGGCGGAGGATCCGCCCCTAAATACTGCCAACGGTGCTGTAAGTCTCCTGGCTTGGACAAGGTAATTAGTTAAATGGCATTTGTGTGTCTTGTAGAATTGGCCATGAATCCATTTTGATCTGTGGACCAGTGTCTCATTCACTGCGCTCAGTTGGTTCGCCAATATCTTAGCTACTAGTTTTATAAGAGTCCCATTTCTCACTAGGTTTGCCTGGCTTTGCTATCAGTGCGATAATTGCCTTCCTAGTATCCTTGGGAATGATTGCTCAATGCTGTGCATATTGCCGCTCGCTTGGGGACCGGAGCGCGGACAGAAGGGGGCCACCTCCATCGCCATTAGTGCACCGCATGTTTGTGGGGCACCCGGTGCTAAATCATTCGTAGACAACCCCAGGATGTGACCCCAGGACTGCTGCATTTGCTTCGTAAAATTCGATGGGGAGATCATTGGGGGCCAGGAGTTTCCCCTAATTGCAACTGAGTAATTGCCTCTGTGATTTCCCTTAGGGCTACTACCTGATTTAGAGTATCCTTAACAGATGGCAACAGTGGCATATTTGGAAGTTTGGTTATGAAATGGGTTATTTAATTGGCATATTTTACCGAACCTTGAACACAGGGTCTGCTGTAACTTCAGGCAAATTCCTCTGAGGGTTTCTGGTTTTGTAATTTTCCAACACTCTTCAATCTCAATAGAGGATACTGCTCTAAGCACTTCCTCCTTTTTACTCAACCAGTAAATCAGTTTACCAGTTTTACCTGCCCTGCAATGCTAGGCATGCCCTTTCATTTCATTACTGTACAGTCAATGATTATATATTTTGGCTGTTTCTTTTTCAAAGTGACGGATTTCTGTGGCCTTCTCTCTTTAGTGTCTTTGGAGCACTTGCATGGGGCACAGGAAGAGATTTGCTAACAGAAGGCAATGGTGGAAAGCCTCTATGTGTAAATCATCTATCTTTCTCTTTGTCCGAGGAGGCACTGATAAGGGAAAGATGTCAATCCCTTCAGTAAAATTGTTTGCTTTCAGGCACTGTGGTCTGTAAGTCCAGTCAGCAAGTGCTTTCTGATGAGTCTGATGAGTTGAAGGGAACCTGTTACTTCACATGTCTCAAATAGACAATGTATTGTTAGCTTATGTTTGACATTACTTTGCATTGTTTTACATAGGTCCATCTATAACCAATTTAAATTTTTGAGTGCATGTCAGTATCCCCAGATGTGTAGCTCCTAAGCAGTTTGTTGCTGACGGCACCACGAAGTGCTGCTCACCAGGTGATCCTTGCAACCGAGTCTTTTTTTGTCAGTGATACACTGGGCACGCGTTTCTTTTCTTTTAATTACAATGCTGAAGAGGATGTGCTGGTTAATTCTCCCCTCTCTAGATACTCTCCTTACACTTGTTTTCAGGGGGAATGTCTAGAAGGAGCACAAAGGGTTCAAAGTCCTAGGGTCTGAGACTTTTAAGCCAAATAATCTTTAATGGCAGTTTGCCATGCCTAAAAGGATACTCTATATTTTGCTGAATTCCCCATTGGAGTAAAGAGCTGTAGAAATTAAGTAGCTCCTCACATGCAAACCATCTTAGGAGAGCTTAAGATCAAGACAAGATGTCTCTGCTCATCCTGCCTTCCACCTTTTAGTAGTGCACCTGCCTCTCTGTCTCAGTATTGCCAGTGCTGATGCCTTCTCCTTTGTGAGGAAACATGTCAGTGTAAATTCGGTGTAGATAAACACCAGCAGGTCTGACTCCAAGGAAGTGACTGTGGTCAGTGAGCAACAGCCCATTTAACCAGTGTGTGGCAAGGAACATGCATTGTACTTAAAATAATAATATTGCGTTTATCAAGTGTGTATATTAGCAGCTGCATGAAAAACAGTGCAGTGTGTTGGCTGTGGAACTATAGGAAACTGCAAAAGTATGATAACTGGGATATTATTAAATGACGGAGTGTGCATACCGATGACACTGAAAGATTACAATGTGAACGAACAGCAGAATTATAGAAAGCTGTAAACTGATAGCTGAGCTTTCTTTTAGTTTTAAATAGGTATGGGTTAATTGCTGTACAGCAACACAAATGGCATAGTGTACCAGCTGGAGAATCATGGAACCAGCAAGGTTTTGCTAATGGGAGCAGAATGTAAACTGTTAACTGAAACAGTGTAGGACATTCAAGGTATTTTGATTGTATCTACTGTTTATTTGACTCTTTACACCCCTAGAATTCTCATCTGGGCTGTGACCTGCTAAACAAAACTGTCCCATTTACTCTTATATAATGGTATTTGTTGTTCCTTCCAGTACAACTCCCTCGCTTGTGGGAATGGCCTACGTGTATGTCTGGGCCTCAGACTGACACTAGGGAACAATTTGATAGTATTATCTAGCCCTTAGCTCTGATTCCTGTGGTGTTCTAAGGTCTTTCAGTGATTTTCCCAAAAGGCCATCATGGAATTAGCAAAGTCTGTCTAACAGTGCCTTTGTGAAAGTTTGCCCACTAGCAAATGTTCATGAAGTATTACTTATTCTCTAAGTGTGGAAACTGGGACTTTATTTAACCCCTTCGCTGCGGCGGCAATTCCGCCGCAGCGCTAGGGGGAAGGGGGGGCTGTGCGGCGCTCCCATGCTCGTGACGGAACCGCTTTGTCACGAGCCTCGGCGCGCTGTGCTTGTGACGGAGCGTTCCATCACGGCCCCGCACGCTCACTAGAACGCGCCGCGCAGGCGCGAATCCAGCGCCGCGCAAGCGCGCCGAGCGGGCCGTGACGGAACCGCTCCGTCACCAGCAAAGCCCACCCGAGGCTCGTGACGGAGCGGTTCTGTCGCGAGCATGGGAGGGGTTAAAACTGCAAAGTGTGCTAAGAACCCAGTGTAAATGTTCCAGGCTATTGTGGTATAATATGCCACAGTACATTCCAGACCATCCTTGGGTAGAACACCGTTCATTCCCCATACTCCCAGAAAGTGGTCTTTGTATCCAACCATATTTTGGCCAGTGTTAATAAACAGTTTTTATCTAGATTTATATAAAGTATAAGGTATATGGGACACTCACAGGGGAGATAAGTAACTCTGCCAGTGAAATACTACTTAATGATAGGACTAGAGAGTCAACCTCGCATTGCAGCGTCCTAACTATGAAAAGCCACTCTTGGACATTGTTGCCACCAGAAAAGTTCACTGGAGACCCTCAGCTTTCCCTTTCACCCTGGAAGTTTGAACTAATGTTGCTTGCACAATATGCCTAAAATGTCTTATTTAATGCTAAGGTCCTTATTATGAGTTGCCTTGCGAAGACTGCGATATTAATTGCACACAATGAAATCCATCACTGCAGGGGTCGGAATTAATCTGGCTCAATAAATAGCATCTCTTAGGTTTTGGGGAAATAAAGTTCTGATTTTAGTGCTTACTGTAATACAATTTGTAAGTTCTGATAATTGCAGTGTCTGTTTTTCTTGTTAAATTGCAGCAGGTTTGACCTGCTAAATGTTTTTACATGGTATGATAACTTTATTCCACCCAATAATTATCAAATGTGATTCATTCATATAGCTTGCAATTCCAGCCTTACACAAACAGGGATTGCACATGATGTGGAATTATCTGGGCCACTCTTCATGAAGTCCTAAATTTCTGAAACGTTTGTGGTGATTTTTAAAGTGCCCCAAGCCGGTTTTCTAAATTGTTTTCAGATCCCAAATGTTTCAGTATTTACCAGATTTCCTGGCAAAATGTTATTCAACATTTGCCATTATTGCTTAACTAGTTCTTTAGAAGAACCCCTGTGTTTGGTAAATTGTTCTTTAGATCCAATCTGATTGTGGTAATCATCACTGGATGATACGCTTTAACTGCTTTCGCCAAAATATTTGTGATTAACGCACAATTAGGTGCATTATTTATGCATAATGAATTCTTTACCATGCTAATTAATTTTTGTTGAAATAATTGGTGGGTGTAACCAGGGTTCACACAATAGGTCATGATCACAGTCTACTGACTCCATAGAAGACGCTTGCATTGTGCACTTCGGATTAGATTTTAACAAATAACTAATACCAACCGCAAAAGATTATCCTGCCTTGAAAAAGCCGTGGCCTGTTGGCCCCAGGGCGAAACACGTGTTGGCTGTTTCTCTGTTTCTGCACGTCTTTAAATAAAGAAGAAAAGAACACAACAAATGAGTACTCAATCTCTTATTATATATGACGTCTAGAACTGAACTTGGGGATTCAATTACCCCTGAAATCTATACCTAAAAGAGCACTAAACCAATCACATAGCCCAATAATGAATTTTTGTGTTCTTTAACGGTACATAAGAGCATATTATACATTCTGCTGTGGTTCAAATGTTGCTCACCATTTCAACTGGCACTGAAATGTTGCTAATTACTCAAAAAAGGTTAGGGACCCGTTGTGTATGTTATCTAAATTCAGTCACCGAATTGTACTTGTCCCATTTCAGTTGTCTGTTCAGTGGTTTTGCATCACGGTAAATATGTAGCATTACTTTCACTGCTTTGTTCCACAAATAAAATTGGTTACTGTGCTCAGTAGAGTGAGGTGCATGGTGGCCGTGAATGTATATTACTGCGGTAGATTATATAAATGGTGAAGCATACATATGGTTAGGGATGGCAATTGGTAATGAGAGTCCTACCAGGTGGTATGCTAGGGCTTGCCATCTGGTATTTCTCAAGCCCTGTGAACCCAGTGTCACTTATTAGTAATGAAAGATTGACTTCAACAGTTTCGTTTTGAAGCATTTTCTCAAGAACCAGTGCTTGACCTGTGCCCTCAAAGGTGGATTGACTTTATTCTGAGCACAGGGTTATTGTCTCTTGAGGGATTTACTCTGTGTTTCAGCTGCATTGACGGACAGGCTGAAAGATTTTCACTTGGACATAGCTGGGGTCCGTTTTTTTAGGTTTCTGAAATATTTACCGTTCATGCCGGGTACTCTGGGCCCCACCAATGGCCAGCTTAGCATTTGTGGTAGGTTTTGAGTGTTCCTATATCTTCGAATTGAGACACTATCCATTGGTTTGTTTTTTAAACCTCTGCAGTGTCTCTGGTGCTTTTTAGAGACTACTGGTTACTTTTATGCTGCAATAATTCAGGGCTACCATGAATAGGCGGGTCGTCAAGTACACCTGAAAATTGTTTTGCAGGGAATGTTTTCCTTTCCCTGGATAGTTTGAGGTATGTGCCTTTAACTTGAGCTGTAAAATGGAAGGGTTAGTAATTTGTCTTTTCAAGATACCCATCAACAGAATCATGGCAACAATATGCAGCAAAAAGTGGTAGAAGAGTGTGTTCGAGAATTATGAAACAAGATCAGCTGTTATCGGAGCCCCAGCACATCCACTACATATTATGGAGCGAGCTGGAAAATACACACTTCCATGAGACCTTTTTTGTATAGTAAACAGGTACCAGGGAGAGAACCTTTGAGGTTATTGTCAACAGGGCCAGGTAATAAAATATCCTGATTAAGTTCCCACTTAAAGGAAAATACTTGGTTGAGTTCTCCATTTTTGTTATTTTTCCTTAGCTCATTCTATTTTTTCCATTTCCCATTTAACTTAACATATATACTTGTATTGTGCAGGTTCACGTCAGCCCAGCCCCCAAGCTCCCTTGGCACTATTTACACATTGCAAATGTTTGCTATTATTTAATTCAGTGGAAGCGATTTGATCAGCCTCTGAAGGATGTCGGGAAGAGTGGACTAGCCAAGGAGGGGTCATACTCAGTCCCCAGGAGTGGATGGCAGTGGTTCACTTAGGTATTAGAATTGACAGTTGGAGTTGAGCTACAGTTTCAGGCAGCACACCTCACTGAGGAAATCGGTGTAATATAAATTGTTCTCTTTTGGGAGGGAAGTCAAGATTAAGATCGTGCCATTGCCTGTATTACCTTGATAGGTAGACTAAACTAGAGGCCTCTATAAACTCAGTGTCACTATTCGGATCTCATTTATTTAGGTCTGATTTTGACCATAGAGTTTGTCTGTATTAACAGTACTGCATTTTACTTTCAGGCCAAAACCCCACTTTTACATTCTACTCCTGTGGACATTTCTTTTTATAATATTTATTAAGTCCTATCAAAGCACTATTGTGTAATATTTAGAACCTATTCAGTTTGCGTTTTTGAACAAGCATTGGCAAAACCATCAGATCTTGCCTTTTTGCCCTATTGGCTTTATTTTGGATGCTGTTCTTCATTGGCCAAAGTGCAATGTTTTGAAAGCATGCATGTATTATGATTGTATAATGGCCAGTGAGATGATGTAGGTGCGCACAAATGTGATCACATAGCCTCCATTTTGTTTACTTTTTTTTTAATTTACTGTTCAAAGATGATGAAAGTTGGTGTTGCGGCAATAAATCAAATCAATTTAAACATTTACAAAGGCATATTTCGGAAACTGAAGTGCCATGAGAAGGTTAGATGAAGCAAAGGAGGACCGTATAAATGACAGGTTAATGCGGGGGGGGGGGAGAACAACAGTGGATGGGTAGGGGAGCAGTGGAGGTGCTTGAGTCTGGACCACAGGGAGCAAAATCGTAAAATGAAAAAAAACGGGGAAAGGAAGTGCAGAAAACAGTAGATGAAATGAGGGTGGAAGAATGAGAGAGAGCAACAATCTAGCTTATAGGGGAGGGTATTCAAGTTAGGGAAACGACACATTCGGGAAAAAGCAAGAAAACACACCCACTCTCATGGCATGTTGAAAAAAGTAGTTTCCTGAATGCGAGCAGAGGACGGAAACAGGCCATCCAATGAAAAAGATATAACCTCCTGTGTTGTGGCATTGTTGATATATTATACCTAAAAACTTAATTAAAGAAAAAAACTGAAAAAACAAAACTATGGACCAGGTGAGGAAGAAACGCAAGAAGAGGCAAGAAAGCCATTTAATAGGAAGCACACAAACGAGAGTGACAAGAAAGCAAGCCAATGGTAGGCCATGAGCTGGCTTTAAGCATACTTTATATGATCCACAAGAGGTCTTTCAGCAACAGACCGCTAAGCAAGGCCTAAAATGTGTAGACACGCCCTGGAATTACCTCCCTTTGCCCTGATGCTGTGGCTTGGGCTGCAGTTACCATGACTTGGAAAAGATACACGTTTGTAAATTCCAGGGTGTCAAAGTTCATGGAACAAATCTCTTTGTGTGCTCGTTGATTGAACCAGCCAGGTAGAATAACGTGCTAACAATGAGATGAATGATTTTACGTCTGCCTGTGATTTTAATTCATGACAGATTCAATAGCAGTGCCTTGATTAAGTAAACAGTGTTGTTCTCTTGTGCAGAGCAGCGGTAGTCATTGGTCGACAAGCTAAATTTGAAACCTGTTTGTAAGTCTTTTTGAATCCCTCCACAATTGATGTCAGGGCGCACCGAAGACATTGTAAAAGATGTGCCTCTTGGGTGGCTAATTATTAGCATTCTTTACAATTTGGTCAAAAGGATTCCTTGTCTTGTAGGCAAAGTGTATTTTGACCTCACTTTTCGGAATGCTTTCAAGGCAATTGGAATTGAATGTCATTTAAATGCCCAGTGGTGGTTATTTTGGAGAGTTTGTTTATTCATTTTTTATGTGTAATAACTTTTCTTTAATCATACAAAGTGTTGCACAGGCGAGGGTTATTCTTTTGCAGACACCTAATTATATTGTTTACCTTCTGGTTTTTATAATTCACTGTACTTAAAATACATCTGAGAGCAGCGTGTGCATGAACGCCATTGATTTAAACCTGCTTATTATGTCACCCATAAATCGTAATGAGAAACTTTTAATTTGCTCTTATAGTCTATTCTGCCAAATTCTCTTTTGGATGCACAGTAACGCCGTGGCGGTAAATTGGATAATCTCTCAGCTTTCCAGAATGATTTTGGCGAATGCTAACATAGAATTTAATTTAGTTCCATTGTGGGCATAGCCTCGTTATTGCCTTAAAAGGTGGGTGTCCTGTTAATTGCTTTACCAAGTTATTTACCTGTCACTTAAGTTAATGCAAGGACTGGTTTCAAAATCGTGGCACACCAGTTGTCAAAATCCCTTCCAGACTTCAAATGTTTAAAGAGATTAAATGGGTTGTGTCCCGAGGGCTCGGCCTTGTGAAACTTGATTTTGCACTGCGGGTGATGGAACGATTTCCTAATTCCAAACCTGAAAGGGTTAAGCACCGGGAAAGAAGGTGGAGAGTTTTAAGAAATCGAAGACTACAGTAGGTATTCTTGTATGGGTGTGGATATACATATATATTTATTTATTTTTTCACTGGAAAAAACAAAGGTTACAGGTATGTTCTAGTTAGGGTCAGAATTTACACTCACAAAACCATAGAAGTTCAGCAGTTATAGTTACACTTAACTCAAACTATAACTTGTGCCCTCGCCATGCTGTTTTCTCATCAACAATTTTATTGAAAATGCTTCAATGATCTCAATGATGTCATAGAAGATGTCATAAATGGTCAAGTCAAGTCAGAGAATTTATATAGCGCACTACATACCCAGAGGGTCTCAAGGCGCTTAGGGAGGGGTGGGGGATTACTTGTCAAATATCCACGTTTTAAGTTGCTTTCTGAATGCTAGGTGGTTCTGGGTAAGGCGAAGGTAAGTGGGAAGTGAGTTCCAGGTTTTAGCTGCCAGGTAGGAGAAGGATCTACCTCCCATGGTGGTTTTGTTGATGCGAGGTACAGTGGCAAGGGCTTGGTTGGAAGATCGTAGTTGGCGGGAGGGGGTGTAGAAGGACAGTCGTGTGTTGAGGCATTCTGGTCCGATTTCGTAGAGTGCTTTGTGTGTGTGGGTTAGGAGCCGGAAAGTGATCCTCTTATTGACGGGAAGCCAGTGGAGGTTTTTCAGGTGACCAGAGATGTGTTCATTACGCGGGATGTCTAATATGATCCTGGCTGAGGCGTTTTGGATTCGTTGGAGTTTTTTCTGGAGTTCAGCGGTAGTACCGGCGTAGAGGGTGTTTCCGTAGTCCAGTCGGCTCGTGACAAGAGCGTGGGTGACCGTTTTCCTAGTTTCGGTGGGGATCCAACGAAATGTTTTTTTGAGCATGCGAAGAATGTTGAAGCAGGATGAGGAGACGGCGTTGACTTGTCTGTTCATTGAAAGTGAGGAATCCAGGATGACGCCTAGGTTCCGTGCGTGGTCTGTCGGGATGGGTGCTTTTCCAAGGGCTTCTGGCCACCAAGAGTCGTCCCATGCGGAGGGGGAGGTACCTAAGATGAGGACTTCTGTTTTATCTGAGTTCAGTTTCAGACGGCTGTGTTTCATCCATTCGGCAACTTCTTTCATTCCTTCGTGTAGGTTAGTTTTGGCGGTGCTAGGGTCATTGGTGAGTGATAGGATCAGTTGAGTGTCATCCGCGTAAGAGATGATGTTGAGGTTGTGTTGGCGGGCGATGGCCGCGAGGGGGCTCATGTATACGTTGAAAAGGGTGGGGCTGAGTGAAGATCCTTGTGGTACGCCGCAGATGACTTCAGTGGCCTCTGACTTGAATGGTGGAAGGCGGACTCTCTGGGTTCTTCCGGTGAGGAACGAGGTGATCCATTCTAGTGCTTTTCCTTGGATTCCGATGTTTCTGAGGCGCTGTAGAAGGGTGCTATGGCAGACTGTGTCGAAGGCTGCAGAGAGGTCGAGGAGGATGAGGGCGACTGTGTCTCCATTGTCCAGTAGAGTTCGAATGTCGTCTGTTGCTGCGATGAGGGCTGTCTCAGTGCTGTGTTTTGCTCGGAAGCCGGACTGTGAGGAGTCGAGGGATTTGTTGGCTTCGAGGAAGGCGGCGAGCTGGTTGTTGACAGCTTTCTCGATGACTTTGGCCGGGAATGGAAGGAGCGAGATGGGGCGGTAATTTTTGAGTTCGGTGGGGTCCGCTGTGGGTTTTTTCAGAAGGGCGCTGAGTTCAGCGTGTTTCCAGCTTTCCGGGAAGGTGGCGGAGTTGAAGGAGCAGTTGATGACGTCTCGGAGGTGCGGTGCTATGATGGAGTCTGCTTTGTTGAAGATGTGGTGAGGGCATGGGTCTGTGGGGGATCCTGAGTGGATGGAGTTCATCAGGCGGATGGTGTCCTCAGTGGAGATTGGGTTCCAGTCATTAAGGATGTTCGAGGGGGGTGAAGGTTCAGCAGATGGTTGGGTGGGTTGGTCTCCGGGTTGGTTGTCGAAGCTGTTGTGGATGTCTGCAATTTTGTTGTGGAAGAATGAAGCTAGGGAGTCGCAGAGGGCTTGAGAGGGGGTGATGTCGTTGGAGTTGGCTGAGGGATTGGTAAATTCCTTGACGATGTTGAAAAGTTCCTTGCTGTTGTGGGCGTTGTTATCTAGTCGATCCTTGAAGGCGGTTTTCTTGGCCTTTCGGATCAGTTGGTGGTGTCTGCGGGTGGCGTTTTTGAAGGCGTCCTTGGTGCTGGTGGTTGGGTCTTTTTTCCAGGCCTTCTCAAGGGAGCGGCAGAGTTTCTTGGACTTCTTAAGATCATCGTTGAACCATGAGGCCTTCTTGCTGCCAAGTTTGCTTTGTCGTTTTTTCAGTGGTGCTAGGATGTCGGCGCTGTTGGATAACCATAGGGTGAGGTTGGTGGCGGCTTGGTCGGGGTTTAAGGAGTGGGCTGGGGGGTTTAGAAGAAGCGATGAGGAGATCTGGTCGATGGTGATTTTGTTCCAGTTTCTTTGCAGAGTTGGTTGGGGGTGGTTGTTGGGTTTGGGCTTGTTGTAGGTAAAGTGAACGCAGCTGTGGTCAGTCCAGAGGAGAGCCGTAGTGTGGCTGAAGGAGACATGATTGCTGGAGGTGAAGATAGGGTCGAGAGTGTGACCTGCGATGTGGGTGGGGGAAGTGACCAGTTGTTTAAGTCCGAGGTTGGCGAGGTTGTCCAAAAGGGTGGTGGAGTTGCGGTCGTTGTTCTTTTCAAGGTGAAAATTGAGGTCTCCCAGAAGGATGTAATCTTTGGAGGGGAGCGCGTGTGGAGTGATGAAGTCCGTGATGTCCTCACTAAATTGTGCGCGGGGTCCTGGTGGCCTGTAAAGGAGGGTGCCTCTGAGTGTGGTCTTGGGGTCGATGTGGATCTGGAAGTGAAGGTGTTCGGAGTTGGCGAGATTGACGTCAGAGCTGGTTGAGATGTGGATGGATTTTTTATGGACGATAGCGATTCCTCCTCCTGTGTGGCCGGTACGGTCCTTGCGTATGATCTTATAATCTTCTGGGATGGCAATGGTGATGTCTGGGGCGGAGGAGGCGTTCATCCATGTTTCTGTTAGGAAGGCGACGTCCGGAGAGATGGTGTCTAGTAGGTTCCATAGGTCAATGGCGTGCCTGTGGACCGATCGGGTGTTGAGCAAGATGCATTGTAGGTGGTTGGGGTCGGGAATCTGAGGTGTGATCGTAGCGGAGTTGGTGACGGTGCCGATGAATTTGCAGGAGTAGCATGAGAAAGGTCCATGGGTGTGTCCAGGAGCGGCTTGGACGCAGTTGGGGGAGCGGCCAGGGTTAAGGGCTAGGAGGGTGGTGGCATCGTAAGTGATGCGAGTGGGCTGGGCATTACGGGGGCCAGGGGGTCTGGCAATGGGCGCGGTCCAGGCGCGGACGGGCGTAGACGGGCTTACCTTTGGCGCACCTTCGGCGAGACCGCTGCGCGAGACCGCTGCGCTAGAGTTCATCTATCATATGCGGATAGTGGAGGGGAGGGGCGAGGGAGGGTCAGCAGGGAGGCGGGGTGGAGATCAGGGGAAGGAGGCAGGGCAACAATAAACAAAATGGCAGCAGCAAAACAGGCAAACTTGCAACAACACTGGGGCACAATGGAGGCGAGCGCGATGTCCGAGGCGGCGGCGCTAATACACAGTGCAATAGCAGGCAATCTTATCTATTCAGGCAGCACGGTGCAGGAGCTGCTGTCACACAAGCGCACTTTGGGGGCTTCAATATGTTAATGGCCTCGGCGGAATTCTAAACAAATGCTGGGAGGTCGGGGCAGTCTAGCGCTACACACAAGCTAGGCGCTTCTAAAACTTCAAAAGCTGTGCAGGCTTAATCAGGTGAGAACTCTGCTAGCGCTACACACAAGCTAGGCGCTTCTAAAACTTCAAGAGCTGTGCAGGCTTAATCAGGTGAGAACTCTGCTAGCGCTACACACAAGCTAGGCGCTTCTAACACTTCAAGAGCTGTGCAGGCTTAATCAGGTGAGAACTCTGCAATAACGATACCAAATCCGGAGGATGGGAGCGTGGAGCGGCCGCTTCTGCTGAAAGCATAAATGATGTAATATGTGGGGTAATTAGCAGTGCTTGGCGAGGGCACAAGTTGTATATTGCCTTAGGGCACAAGTTATAGTTTCTTGAGTTAAGTATAGCAATAACTGCTGAATTTCTATGGTTTTATGTGTGTGGCTGGCGGTGTGTGTGCCTGGTGGAAGTGTGCACTGCTGGCTGGTGGTGTGTGTGCCTGGCGGAAGCGTGCACTGACGGCTGGTGGTGTGTGTGCCTGGTGAAAGCGTGCACCGACGGCTGTTGGTGTGTGTCTGATGAAAGTGTGCACTGACATCTGGTGGTGTGTGTGTGCCTGGTGCAAGCGTGCACTGACGGCTGGTGGTGTTTGGGCCTGGTAAAAGCGTGCACTGACGGCTCGTGGTGTTTGTGCCCGGTGAAAGCGTGCGCTGACAACTGATGGTGTCTGTGCCTGGTGAAAGTGTGCACTGACGGTGTGGTTGTGTGTGTGGTTTTGTGTGTAGTTGTGGTTGTGTGTGTGTGGTTGTATGTGTGTGGTTGTATGTGTGTGGTGGTGTGGGTGTGGTTGTGTGGGTGTGGTTGTGTGTGTGTGTGTGTGGTTGTGCGCCTCGAGCTGGGAATCCTTTTAAATAAAAGGAGAGGCGCGTGCACTGGTGCAGTGTGCGCTTCTGGGTATGCACACAGTCACATACTGTCTCGTGCTCTCACACACCCATACACACACCCATGCGAACACACTCTCACATCACATACACACAAACACACACACAGACTGTGCTGGGGCAGGGCACAGGACATGCTGCTCTCGCCTTGAGACTCCTAAGGCGCAGTAGATAGCGATGCGTCGGGCTCCTACAATGTATAGCAACAGCTCCGTTTGGAATGGGAAGGAACTTTGGAAATGCTTTTCTTCCGGAGTTTAAGCAGAGGAGCGCAGTAGATAGCGATGCGTCGGGCTCTTACAATGTATAGCAACAGCTTCGTTTGGAATGAGAATGAAGTTTGGAAATGCTTTTCTTCCTGAGTTTAAGTAGAGGAGCAGGAACAGAAGATAGCTATCTTATCTTTTAGGACTAATAAAACACGTGAGCATGTGTCATTAAAGAGCCTGTGAAAATCGTAAATTGCACATAAAAGGAGCCTGGAAAAGCGAATTGTCTGGTTTGATTAACGGTCCTTGGATGGTAGAATAGATGTTTTTGAGTTCAGGAATACAAGCAGGCAAATATGTTGTAAAACAATGTTAGCGTAGCATTTTATTAAATAGCATGGCTAATTTTAAATGAACTGGTAATTGTATATTTAAGGTGTTTTAATAATATTGCGGCTAATGTAGATACTAGTATGGATGCTGCTGGCTTGCTTTTATGGCTTCTTAATGGAAACGTATTATTTACTATTTACTTATATACTATTGTGCTACCTCCTCTGATGTGTCTGTAAAACTTACGTTTTGTCCCAAAGTTTTGTCCTGAATTTTACCTCCTGTCCTGAATTTTAACCCTTTGTCCTGAATTTTTACACTCACCGTCCTGAATTTGCACCTATGCCAGTTGGTCACCCTACTCTTCAGAGACCTTGGTCACGAGAATAATCGATCCTTCTAAGAGATTATTCTCATGACCAAGGTCTCTGAAGAGACCGAAACGCGTAGAGATGTTTGCTGGCATGCTGAAATAAATCGAAATTGTGTTTTAATGCAATCTGGGCCCCTCCTAAAATTCACTTCTAGAGGCGCAACTGGTTCAGTGGGGTTAAAAATAAAAAAAGGAGAGGGATCTTAAAGGGACTAGGCCAAAAGGTCTAACTAGAAATTCTTTCCAACTGTTGTGGCCTATATATTATATTTATTATGTAATTGAGGGCGTAGCCTAAAACATTGAATCTGAAATCCTGACCAGTATTTGGGTGCTGCTGTTTTATTTTTCTGTTACTGCTCCCAAACATGTCACACAACAACCACTATACCCTGCTTAAACCAAGCCAGACCTATTAACTTTTGATAGCGGTTGCTAGCTGTATCAGATAAATAATGAATGAATGTCAACAGGGATTTTGTTGTGAATAATAAGAAATGAAAATGCTTTCATTCTGAAAATAAAATACCATGAATTGAACTTTACTAAAAGTCTGTCGAAGCTTTAGAGTCATTGCCTCAGACACTGCAAAAATAAAGAAATAAACAATAAGATTCTCTTCAAACCACTTTCATCTGCAGCCTCTCACTCGGTTGGTTATGCACTTTTGTTCGCCTCACATTTTTCTGAAATCCTCTGTAAAGACGAATACTCATAGTTCATGTTATCACAGTTAAAATTGGCATATACGCAACCTTCACCCTCTGCAGAGAGGCCAACTATTGGATGTGCATGTGGTTTACACACCTTTATGGCACATGTGCAGGAACTGTGAGAAATTCACAATGCTTTCTGCATCAACTTCAGACCTCTCAATTGTGCGGCGACTTCATCAAAACTCACCCAAAACCTGAACTCACTCAGACACCTGGAAGCAACACAGTTTACAGTATGCACGATACAAGAATCAAGTTGTGAAATCTAACCCTGTTTTTGCTAGTAAAGTTAGGAACATGAATAAAGAGCTTGATAGAGACTTATTTCAAAGTCGTTTTTTAATTACTGTCTGGTCTAAGGCCTAACAGGACCCGCTCCACTTAAAGCCCTGATAAGGAATATTTTGTAAAAATTATAGGAAACATGCTTAAATAAATCTGTGGGGGATAAAAAATACAAATATACTGGGACTACATTTAGTGTAATAAATAAGTATTAACCCTTTCTGAGATAAGAACCCATTGGAGTAGGAGAGCAAGAAATGTGTCTTATGCATCTGGAGTGTAAGAGATGGCTGCTGCATGAGGAAATCGCAGGGCAAAGAAGAATGTAACCAGGGAAAGGACTGGGCAATACAAAGGGAAGAAAGGGGAACAGCAGAAATAAGGAAAATGGGATATCCTAGATCAGGTGTGGGTCAGAATCTAAGATCCAAATTTCTGTGGTGATATGTGCAATTGTTTGACTTATTCCAAATCACTGAACTTATCAAGTAAGCGCCAGACAGAAGACGAGATCTGGGGGTATATGAGACGGTTGGAATGTGAATCATGAGCTACTCTCAAAACAGAGACCCAGGCCAACCATGTGTGAAAGGAAATATGGTTGAAGATTTGCACTCGGACAAGATGAGCTTAACAGCGATCACCAGTAGGTGTCGAGCAGTGCCACGTCATTGCTTTGAAGGTTCAACTTAGTCTTCGAAGTCCTAGGCCCTAACGCCACTATTGAAAAATCTAAGGAGACCGTAATGTTAAAAATAGCTGAGAGATGGGTCTGAATTTGGTCCCAATAATGAGCAAGGAGTGGACACTTGAAAATATTATGTTGGTATGAGTCGGTGTCCTTGTTGCAATTTCCAAGAGTCAGTCTCCCGTTAAGTTTAGTTTATGTAAACGAGCTGGGGTCCAGTGTAATAAGTTCAGGGTAAATAATTTTGATTGGAGGAGAGAGAGAGTTATTTTATTGCTCAAGGCTAGCTTGCTAATATTCTGCCAGTTTTCTTCTAAGATACCTCTAAGTCAAAGTGTTGAGTCCATTTTACATACAGTAACAGTTGAGGTAGAAGAGGATTAGAGTGTTTTGTAAATTTTGGAGGCAGAGTTGCCTGCATGAAGTCAAGAAGTCAAACAGCAAGGGTCGGATGTTCGGCCCATCTGAGTTTAGACAACTTTAATTTTATTTTTAGGAAACTATAAAAGTATAAGTTAGGCAGATCATATAGTAGTGCTAGACGTGAGAAAGGCAGTGGGCTATTGTTATCGTCAAATAAATATTTAATTTAAGGTTCTGCGAGGGGTTATGAGAGTGTTCAGAAATGTTTAGGTGCTCTACGGGTAGTGGTCAGTGGGTCACTTGAAAAGTTGGTGGTTGGTGCTACTTGCTCTGAGATAACCCTTGTCTCAGAAAAGGAAGGTGGAGGAGACCTCTATCTTCTGTATATATAAAAACAATGTCAAGCGCACACAACCTGCATAAATGTTCAACAGTTAAGTTTGGTATTCATTCAATGGAAAGGATAGGATCAAACTCCAATGTCTTTGACTTGTAAGGTGTTTTATTCATTCAATTTAAGTATTAATTTCACAAGAAAAACCAGCCGACACGTGTTTAGTCAACACCGGGGTAAACCCGTGACTCTTCAGGGCTGGGGAGATAAAATAGGAAAGTTGAAACAATACTAATTGACGGGGCGATAAGTGTGAACAACTTATTGTGGTGAGTGATAGAGTTAATAGCCAGTGGGGGAAACGTGAGGGACGGTGAAGAGAGGCGAAAAAGCCTGTCTGAGAAGAGTGGAGACCTAGAAGATGTGTGGGGACAAGGGCAGGTGTCAGTTCGAAGGTAAAAATAATAAACTATCACCTAAGTGAGAACAACAGAAACAATAAGTGGGTGTTTTATTGTGGTGGTGAGCTGCTGCTGACAATTATGCAACATTGTAACCTGTGATGCAGCGACGCAAAGGAAGACCACATGGTGAGTGTCATGTGGGGTGGCAAACAGATTCTTTAGAACATGACTACATATCACAGAATGAAAATTATTGATAATTAAAATCACAAAATCTAACAAAATATCACCTGAAAAATGAGAAGGAGAGAGCATGGCTAATATGAATGCATCAAAACATTATTACATTGCCAAAATGAGGATCGATACCATCAGAAATGAAGGGTAGAAAGCATGGAAAATGCATGCACAAAATATTTAACATTATTGAGGTGAGGATGGTTTGTATCATGCAGTGCCTCTATGTGGTTAGTGTTCAACAGTAATGTCACGCTAAAAATCACAACATATCTAGACATGCACAGTGTGTTTAAAACAGTATATGTTCAGAAGAAAAACATCTCATTTTTACATCGCTAGTAACCTGGTGTGATTGCACGTCCCCGTAGTACTTCTGTATAAATACACCTCGAATACGTAGTAACATGAATTAAACATAATGAACCCAAATAAGGTTAGTCAGAGTCAAAAACGCAAACAAATAATGTTTTAAGGCCTATACGACTGGACCATTTAGAGATGGAGATATTCCAATGGGTACATTGGTAACATGATAATGGCCATATTGTTGGAAGAGACAGTATCTTAAATAGATGCGTCATTGTGGGTGTGCTCAGCAAGTTATTAAATCCAGTATTTTCAAATACATGAAATCAAAATACTAGTGTTAAGTAATAATCATGAGGGAGGGATGCGAGGTGATGTTTAATTCAGAAACCTATAGTAACATATCTAGACAAAATATAAACTAACATACCTGTAGGGTATGATGATGTGAGCTGTGTCTACAATGTGGCGAGAATAGTGGGAGAAATGTTATTGACATTGCATCAAGAGAATGTAAGAGAGTGATCACCAAAGCAAATGTCACGATAAAATTGAGGCAGGAAGGCTCAACTTACCGTCGGACCGGTGATAATTCCAACCCGGTCCTGATCGGGTGTGTGCGAGGGAGAACGCGAAGAGGAGGTGCTTCTAAGCGTCTCAGTAGTCAAGGTATTGGGAAAATCCAACGCCGGATGAGCGATCGGGGGGCGAAGGGAAGCAAATCCGCTTGCCCTAGCCTTGGAGCTGTATTTAATTAGAGTCGGAAAACAAAAAGGGGAGGCATGTAAGCCAGAGTATAATGATAGGGTAGTACGGATATGTATGCGATGCGGGGCATCAACAATAGCCTAACAGAATGAACGGGTTTCATGTCTTACCTTGTGGTCGTAGTATCGAGGAAAGAAGATTTCCGCGCGTCTGCGAGTAATATCGACAATGAGTGTGGTTGGGTGCGCGCTATATGAGGCGCCGTCTTGTGACGTAGCTGTAACGCCGGGAGTTGGACGTAACGACTAGAGCGTTACGCCATTTACAGGGTGGAAGTGGAAGAAAAAAGTGGTCAAGCCGGTATGTGGTTTTAGACATGACGAGTCAGTGACATAAACCACAAAAAGTAAACGGCAATCGGAAATAGTGCTCAAGCCAGTGTGCGGCTTTAAACATGACGGGTTAGTGAAATAAACCCACAAAAAGTAAACGGCAATCGGAACTGGCACTAAAAATATTTGATATTTTACGCAGACTCTCTTCTGAGCTGTGGGTAATAGAAGCATTATTCTCGCTAACGAAAAATCGTACTATGAGTGATCGTAAATGAGAAGTTGGGAGAACAGTTACAGAGGTGTGGAGAAGGCAATAAGGGGATATTTAGGCATGGAAGCAACTGAAATGTAACCTTGAGATCTGAATAAAAGGAGAAAGAAAAAGTGCAAAAATGTTCAAGAAAGGATGGGCTAGTCAGAATAAGGGGAACGAATGGACTGTTATGGAAAGGAAAATAGTAATAACTGGAATAAGACAGAAAGAATGTAAGGTTCTCTGGTAAAAATAAGTGGTGTGTTAGGGAAACAAAGTATGTAGGCTTTGTAAAGGAGGGGGAGTAGTGGAAATTGGAAACCTAAAGAAAGAGGGGGATTGCCAAGTGTCGGGGAGAATGAATGGGGCGGGACGGTGGAAAGAATTTGTGACAAAGTCACTGTAAATCTTATTGTCTAAATATTGACATTGTTAAAGAGCAAGCCGTTTGTATCACATTACAGAAATAAACAATTCGTATGCAAGTAGTTTGTATCTCATTACAGGAATAAATAGTTTGTGTGTAATACAGATTTCAAAGAAATTAATGTAATTCATCATCTGTATTCTGGCCATACTTTAGGCTATGAGTTCTCATGATCCAGATTGCTTCCGGCGTCTGAGTCTTAGTTATCGGTTGCCCCCTCTTGCCTGGACACCAATATTATCTATACCATAAAAGGCAAATTGTGCTGCTATCCCCCTCTGTGCTGCTATCCCCCTCTGTGCTGCTATCCCCCTCTGTGCTGCTATCCCCCTCTGTGCTGCTATCCCCCTCTGTGCTGCTATCCCCCTCTGTGCTGCTATCCCCCTCTGTGCTGCTATCCCCCTCTGTGCTGCTATCCCCCTCTGTGCTGCTATCCCCCTCTGTGCTGCTATCCCCCTCTGTGCTGCTATCCCCCTATCCCCCTCCGTGCTGCTCTCCCCCTCCGTGCTGCTCTCCCCCTCCGTGCTGCTCTCCCCCTCCGTGCTGCTCTCCCCCTCTCCGTGCTGCTCTCCCCCTCTCCGTGCTGCTCTCCCCCTCTCCGTGCTGCTCTCCCCCTCTCCGTGCTGCTCTCCCCCTCTCCGTGCTGCTCTCCCCCTCTCCGTGCTGCTCTCCCCCTCTCCGTGCTGCTCTCCCCCTCTCCGTGCTGCTCTCCCCCTCTCCGTGCTGCTCTCCCCCTCTCCGTGCTGCTCTCCCCCTCTCCGTGCTGCTCTCCCCCTCTCCGTGCTGCTCTCCCCCTCTCCGTGCTGCTCTCCCCCTCTCCGTGCTGCTCTCCCCCTCTCCGTGCTGCTCTCCCCCTCTCCGTGCTGCTCTCCCCCTCTCCGTGCTGCTCTCCCCCTCTCCGTGCTGCTCTCCCCCTCTCCGTGCTGCTCTCCCCCTCTCCGTGCTGCTCTCCCCCTCTCCGTGCTGCTCTCCCCCTCGCCGTGCTGCTCTCCCCCTCGCCGTGCTGCTCTCCCCCTCGCCGTGCTGCTCTCCCCCTCGCCGTGCTGCTCTCCCCCCTCTCTGTGCTGCTCTCCCCCCTCTCTGTGCTGCTCTCCCCCCTCTCTGTGCTGCTCTCCCCCCTCTCTGTGCTGCTCTCCCCCCTCTCCGTGCTGCTCTCCCCCCTCTCCGTGCTGCTCTCCCCCCTCTCCGTGCTGCTTTCCCCCCTCTCCGTGCTGCTTTCCCCCCTCTCTGTGCTGCTTTCCCCCCTCTCTGTGCTGCTTTCCCCCCTCTCTGTGCTGCTTTCCCCCCTCTCTGTGCTGCTTTCCCCCCTCTCTGTGCTGCTTTCCCCCCTCTCTGTGCTGCTTTCCCCCCTCTCTGTGCTGCTTTCCCCCCTCTCTGTGCTGCTTTCCCCCCTCTCCGTGCTGCTTTCCCCCCTCTCCGTGCTGCTTTCCCCCCTCTCCGTGCTGCTTTCCCCCCTCTCCGTGCTGCTTTCCCCCCTCTCCGTGCTGCTTTCCCCCCTCTCCGTGCTGCTTTCCCCCCTCTCTGTGCTGCTTTCCCCCCTCTCTGTGCTGCTTTCCCCCCTCTCTGTGCTGCTTTCCCCCCTCTCTGTGCTGCTTTCCCCCCTCTCCGTGCTGCTTTCCCCCCTGTTCTTTTCTCACCTCCGTATTTATATTACCCATGTTGCTTCCGTCCTCTGTTAGGTTTTTTAACCAGTCCAACTTGGATTGTTGTTCAGAAAAAATAGCTTGCTTCAGTTTGCTAAATCATGCAATACAAAAGGGGATGATGGACGGAGCGTTTGAGTAAATCAAACACTCACCCCCAGTCAACTGATCTGGGTTTAATCCATCACCATTCTTTAGCTCACTCAGCCACCCCAGTTCAGACATGGCCATATGCAAATCAGTCTGACCCTGTGCCTCATGGGAACAGTCCAGCCCGAACTGCCAAGCCATGTCTTCCCTGGACCGGAAACAAGCATCCTGGGACTGGTTTCGGATTCATAATCCTCATCAGCCAGGCTATCTTGAATCCAGTGGCCAAGTGAGCAAGGGACTCACGTCTGAGCATACCCTGCCACACTTAGGGCGAACAAAGCGATACAAAAGGGGATGATGGACGGAGCGTTTGAGAAAATCAAACACTCACCCCCAGTCAACTGATCTGGGTTTAATCCATCACCATTCTTTAGCTCACTCAGCCACCCCAGTTCAGACATGGCCATATGCAAATCAGTCTGACCCTGTGCCTCATGGGAACAGTCCAGCCCGAACTGCCAAGCCATGTCTTCCCTGGACCGGAAACAAGCATCCTGGGACCGGTTTCGGATTCATAATCCTCATCAGCCAGGCTATCTTGAATCCAGTGGCCAAGTGAGCAAGGGACTCACGTCTGAGCATACCCTGCCACACTTAGGGCGAACAAAGTGATACAAAAGGGGATGATGGACGGAGCGTTTGAGTAAATCAAACACTCACCCCCAGTCAAACGATCTGGGTTTAATCCATCACCATTCTTTAGCTCACTCAGCCACCCCAGTTCAGACATGGCCATATGCAAATCAGTCTGACCCTGTGCCTCATGGGAACAGTCCAGCCCGAACTGCCAATCCATGTCTTCCCTGGACCGGAAACAAGCATCCTGGGACCGGTTTCGGATTCATAATCCTCATCAGCCAGGCTATCTTGAATCCAGTGGCCAAGTGAGCAAGGGACTCACGTTTGAGCATACCCTGCCACACTTAGGGCGAACAAAGCAATACAAAAGGGGATGATGGACGGAGCGTTTGAGTCATGCAGCCTGCTGGGGATACTGCACAGCATAGCTAGAACCATTGGCAAAGCAAATAGGTCCAAAAAGCTAAACCTATAGGCTTTGTCAATATTTGTGATGTATTGCGGTGAGACGTCCTTGCAGACCCTTCAGAGTGCTGGCCCATGTCAATAGTAGTCCATTTGAAAAGTTTACATTGGAATCCTTCAGTGACGAAAATGAATTGTTCTGGAAGGCACTCTGCCGATTCAGCTAATTTCACTAGGTGCTTTTGTACTATCCAACACAGTTTGAGTTCTAGTTGGTGTATTCTGAACGCTGGATAAACTACTTATGTGGGGCGTGCAGAGAATATTTCAAACACTGTGTCCTCTAATTGTATTACCATATACAATTTATATATCACATTCCTACCACTAGTTGCCCAAAGCGCTTTCAAGATTATGTTGGGTTTATGACAACCTTGTTTAGTATGCATGGTCAGAAGAGTGTATGTTAATAGTGTGACATTTGTGGCAAGTGTAGGATGTATATGGGACGTGTGCTCAGGTCATGTATTTGTGGCCTTGGCGCTGTAATTATGAATGTTGCTCATGTGTATAAGGTAGGTAGGGCCTCTTTGTCAGAACTTACCATCTCCAGCTAAGCTCTAATGGAGTGGATGATGATTTATTGGCGGAATCTGTGTTTTAAGGTAATCTTGGACTGATGGTTGTGAGTGAGAGGGTCAGTCAGTTGGGAAAAGCCAAGTATTTAAAGCAGAAGGAACGATTAGGAAGATTTCCAAGTGTTGCTGAGATAGCATTTCAGAGCCTATTGTCTATCATGCAGGATATACCCAATCATTGAGGTACTTTCTCAACCGTGTAATGGTCAAAAGCATTGCCAGTCATGAACGGAGGGGTCCTTCTTAATTTGTGTTGCAGGAAAATTGGCCAGCATCATGGATGGTGCAAAAAAGAAAATATACTTGAACACTATGAACACTTTAAGGGCAGAGGTGAGGTGGTCACAACGACAAATGTTTTGTTAGGTTCTGGCAGGTGCATTGTAGGACAGTGCGGCACCAATTAGTCTACTGGTATTATCTTGCTGGGAGAAAACTAAGAGGGGCATAGCCTGTAACCTGTGGGAGAACCTACGGTTTGGGTACATGTGTTATACAGTCCTCATGGTAAAAGAGGTGGTTTCTCTAATCTGTTATATCAGTGGGTAGAAGAGCTCCTGGTGGCTTTTGGGAGAAAAGTTATTTCAAGTGAACATTTGAGGGTTGTATGACATTACGACGCATGCTAATACATCAGTGGGTTTTACAATGCAAGTCGTTACAACGAGTAGTATAATTTACTATTCCAACTCCAGCCTACATACAGTAGGGAAGGTGTTGGATAGTAAATTATACTATTCCTTGTCCCAGAGCGCCATCCAGCGTAAGTCGTTGTAACGACTTGCGTTCTAAAAACCGCGATGTAATGGCATCGCGATGTAACGATCTCGTTGTAAACAACGTTTCCCCATTTGAGTATTGCATTGACGGGTTGTGCAGGTTACAATCTTTGTTTTTCAGTTCAGTTATTGTGTGACATCCTTTTGTTCCCTGCTAGCAGGCAGGAGTGGATCATCGAGCAGTTGTATGCATAAAAGTAGCAGGAGAGGTTAAATGATTTGATCATGTTTGAGAAAGGTAGGCACTGAGGAACATTTGTGCATTGTTGGAGTACTGAGGGGTGGTATATCAGTAAAGACACGTGTAGACAAACATGGAAGAAGGGAGACTAATTGAGATTGTTAAACGGTAAAAAAAAAAATTCTGTTAACTTAGCCTCTGCATCCAACCAGTTTGCCTGCCAGCCCCGTTTTGTGTTTCCACGGGGACTTTCTAAGTTATCAATTGTTTGTTCACTGAAAGCTGGTCATACTGATAACATTCGCGTGTCAGACAGATCAAGCTGCCCTGCCCTGCCAAAGGACCTACGTGCACAGATGTTTAAACTGTTAGCCCACCAACGCCTGTAGCCTCCCTTGCTTATCTGTGAAAGTGACGTGGGTAGGGGTTTATCAGGAATGTACAGTACAGCATGTAGGCATTGTGTAAAGGGGGTTGTGTAAGCGTTATGTAAAAATATCATACGAGGCTTATGCAAAGTGTGATGTAACCATGACTAAGGGGTTTTCTGATGAACTCCTATGGTGCCTAGACTGTATAAAAGGCAGACCACAAGCTGTTCTAGTTTGTTCCCTCTCAGGCACTTGTAAGTGTCTGTATGACAGAGCCATCTCATGAGATATAATAAATTTGTGTTCATTCCCACTCCAGTGTCGATACTCATTTATTGAACCCGTAGACAAGAAGGGTTTCTTGCACCGGTGAGACTGATAAGAATCTCATTTCTACAATTGGCGCCCACGTGGGACCCCATTGGGGGACACAGCTGGAACAGGAGGTTGTTTTGACAGGACAGAAACACTGAAGAGGTGCCAAGATGATTTTCAGCTTATCGACCTGACCTTTGTGGCGGCTGTGTTTCTCAACTGGGGCTCTGCGGTTGGTATTTTGGAGGTGTTCTATTGATCCGAGGATCAGCCGGTGGGAGTTGGAGTACTGCGATCAGGTAGGATCGAAAGGGTTGTCCTTTTTGGGTTTTTGTTTGAAAAAGTCATTTGCAAATGCCTTTGACAGGTAATCTGAGAATTTTTTCTCATCTTTTAGTTTTGGTATGAGTCTCTTAACGCTATTGTTAAGAAGTATTTGGTAAACATGCCTATTTTGAGCACACTTCGTGCATTATGTTGTTGCTGCAGCGGGAAATATGTTTTAGAGGAAAGTCAGCCAGCGCCTTTAGAAGGCACTCCGAATTATGAAATGTACATTAAATATGGTATTTCTTCCATACTGTTTAGTGCATTGTGGAACAAATATACAAAGGCTGTTGCTAGTTTGCAGTGGCCACTTCACGGTACCTTTGATTCAAAGAAATTGCAATATATAGAGTAACAACTTTTTAAAAAGAAAAGTAGGCAGAGTATGTTTGATGCTTTAGGATTATGGAAAAAATATATTAAACAAATAAAAGAAGAAAAAGATAGGAAGAAAGCTGAAGGGTAGACTATTGTGCAGAAGATTAAAGAGCTCCAATTAAAAATGCAAGAAGAAAGTGTGATGAGATACGATTTGAACTTCAATTGCAGAAATCTTATGTGACTAAGGAAGAAGCAGGACTTAAGGATTTAGAAGAGGAGGATTCAGAATTAGAATAAATGATTTGTAGACCAGCCCCGCCTCCTTATGCGCCGAATCCTGTTGGAAATAATGCAGCCCGACGGCGCCTCCCCAGTTACCTCTAGTAGTACAAATGTATCCTCCATTACCTACTGCCTCTGCTGCTACCCCTGTTATTGATAGACAGACTGTAGTTCGTACACCCACTACTCCTAAACTACATCGTAGATCTATCCTTACGGAAGAGGACAAAGTGGTATTATTGGTTCAGGCTTGTGAATGGGTCTGGGATGACGATACATGATTGGAGGAGGTTTTTACGACTTTGACACAATACCCAAAAATGACTCAGCAGTGTATTGTAGGGGAAATGGCTAATGCAGTAATGGAGGACTAATATGAATGAGGAAGCTTCCCGAGAATTAATTAGGATATGTAAAAGGACCAATGAAGAAGCATTGACAGCTGCTCCCGTGAAAGTAGCGGTAGAAGATGCATGTACTCAGAAAAGAAAACTTAGGAGTCTCACGTCTTCCTCGACTAAAGCTTTTCCTATGCGAGAAGCTGTAGGTGACTGTCAGAGTGTTAATGCGGCTGGGTTCCGGTTTCAATGGATTTATTCCCCTTGGAAACGATCAGACGTGTTGGCCCTTAAAACGTCTTTGCCTGACCCTAGGAAAAAACTGGGTGCATTTTATAATGCAGTAAATGCTGCCGTAACTTCTTGGGTTATGACTTTAGTTGATATTGATATGTTTTTCGGATTGATATTGCCTCCTGACCTTTGGTGTATGGTCCGCAAACAGGACCATGCAGCCTTTGGTGGTACTTGGGTGCAATTACACACAGCAGATATTGATAGGAAAGCGGGGCAGAAACCACCGCAGCTTGTATTAGATTTACCGGGTCACATCATTACTTATTTGAAAGAGATAGTGCCACCAAAGAAAATATCATGGGTGAAATGGGTAGCCTGCAAACAAAGGAAAGATGAGTCGGTCCCTGAATATTTTTTTTTACAAGGTTTGAAACGACATTTTATGATTAAAGTGGTCAAGACACGACTTCTGAAAAATGTCAACATTTATTTGTAGACAAATTTGTAGCAAACTTGTTACCTGAAATTTCAAAGAAATTAAAAGTAACTAATAGTACTTGGGCATCCTCTGCCCCACCAAAGATTCTGGATATGGCCCAGTATTCTGAGAATCAAGTAATTCAAGAGGAGAAAAAAAGAGGGTAAAATTAAAGAATTGAAAACTAAAATGTTATTGAAGCAGGTTTATGGTCCATAGAGAGTTAGAGGTCGTGGAGTATTTAGAGCTGACCTCCCAAGAAGGAATATTTCAGGGCATTTGATCAGTTGGGACGGAATCACTGTGCATACTACAAACAGGAAGGACATTGGCGATATGAGTGCCCATTGCTTCACGGACAAGGTAGTGGATGGGGAGTGCAAATGGGTCCTCAACAACTCCCCGGTCCTAGTGATAGACAAAATTCTTTTGACTACATGTCCCAACGAAAGTCTATTATGCAGATGATTTCAGTGCATCCAATGTTACGGGTATGCACTTTAACTAGGACAGCGTAGGACGAGGGGAGGGATCGGTTTCCATACTGGTAGATCAGACAGGCCCATACGTTACTGCTGAAATATTGGGGACATCACAGAAGTTTCTGGTGGATACTGGGGCTACATGAAGTGCGCTTTCTAAAAAACTGATCCCTGAGACTCCCTCGTCTGGCCATAATAACCTGTCAATAGGCTTTGCTGGGAAGCCTATTCTTAGTCCTGTGTCAAAACCTCTGGATCTTACTATTGGATCATTTACTGTCCAGTCACCGTTCCTTCTTGCACCAAATTGTCCTGATAATCTGCTAGGTCTTGACTTATTCAAACATTTCCATGCACGCATCTCTTGTTCACCGGATAGTGCACATGTTACGTTTGGTCAGCCGATACGTGATAGACAGTATGTTGACGTCTCACATGCATTTTCTACTGTCCTGCCTTCTGTGTGGGCGGTGGGTGATACTGATTTAGGCTTATGGTCTATTGAACCGGTGCATGTTCAGGTTAAACAGAATGCTGTCTTACCCGCATACCTCAGTATAAAATTTCCCAGGAAGGCAAAAGTGCCTTAGTTCAGGTTATAGGAGATCTTATTGTAAAAGGAGTAGTGGAAGAGATTGATAGCAATGTTGGTAACAGCCCTATTTTACCTGTTTTGAAGCGTTCTATTTCTGAAGAGAAAGAAAAAGCTTACTGATTTGTAATTGATTTCTGTGAAGTCAATACAATAGCTGTGCCACAGTTTCTCGTAGTTCCAGATATTACTGCTTTGTTGACCATGATCCCAGTCACGGCTTCTGTCTTTTCAGTAATAAATCTTAAAAATGCGTTCTTTTCCATTCCCATTGCGCCCTTTAGTAGGTATTTATTTGGTTTCTCAATTAAAGGGCGATCATTCCAATTTTTGTCGTGCTCCTCAGGGGTATACAGAGAGTCTGAGCATTTATAATCAGGCCTTTAAAAGTCAACTTGATACCTTGCAGTTACCTCCAGGGACTTCATTGCTACAGTATGTGGATGATCTGCTGATAGCAGCCGACACCACTGAATTGTGTATTGAGGCTATTTTGCTCTTATTGACTCACCTTGCGAAATTGGGGCACAAAGTATCAAGAAATAAGTTGCAGTTTTGTTGACCAGAGGTTACCTATTTAGGTCACCTCTTGTCGACAGGAGGGAAGAATGCAGGCTATCATACACACCTATTCCTCAGCCGCAAAAGGACGTAAGGCCATTAATTGGCATGGCGTCCTATTGTTGTCATTGGATCCCACATTTTTCACTTATTAATAAACCTCTCCTTGCCCTTACAACAAAAGATACCCCATTTCCTTTGCCCTGCTCTTGTGAGTGTCAGAATGCATATCAGCAACTTCGAGCAGCGTTATGTTCTGCTCCTATATTGGGAACACCTGATTACACGATACCATTTTCTCTTTATGTACACGAACAAAAAGGTTGTGCATTGTCTGTCCTAACACAGCCACACACAGGGACAAACAACGCCCATATGCATACTTCTCTGCAGTTCTGGACCCTGTGGCCAGGGCACTCCCTGGTTCCCAGAAAGCTGTGGCAGCAACTGCCATTTCGATCAGACAATCAGCAAGATTTGTACTGGACCACAAACTGACGTTTTTTGTTCCCCATTCAGTTGATGTATTATTGAATCAAACTAAGACACAATATTTGATGAGTGCTCGTCTTACCAGGTACGAACTCACTTTGTAGCACCACATATAACTCTTAAATAATGTCTGGCTCTAAATCCAGCCACCTTGTTGCCCTTGCCTTCTGAACAGTCTAGTGATATACACAATTGTATTTTCACCACTGAAGAACACACTAAAGGTCGAGTGGACCTTACCGATACTCCTTTGTCTGATGCCTAGGGTGAATTATATGTAGATGGATCCTGCTTTAAGCTGCCTCATGGCATTACGACTGCAGCTTACACTATCCCTACGCTGCACACAATTGTGGTGACGGCTCGAATCCCCTTGACTGCAGCTTACACTATCACTACGCTGCACACAATTGTGGTGACTGCTCGAATCCCCTATAAGTCCGCACAGGCCGCCAAACTTATTGCACTCTTGAGAGCTTAGTCAAGGACTGTCTGTAACTATTTACACAGATAGCCAGTACACCTTTGGAGTTGCACATAACTTCGGACGCTTGTGGCAGGAAAGGGGGTTCCTGACGTCACACGGAACAAGGATCCAACATGGAGAATTAATTCAGAATGTATTAACTGCATTAACACTACCAAAGCAGGTGGCTATTGTTAAGTGTAGTGCATACCAGAAAGTGGAAGATGATGTGGGAAGAGGCAATGCTTTTGCAGACAGTATCGCAAAAGAAACAGTCTGTGGCCAACAAGAGAATATGTATGTAATATATTCCTCTGCAGAAAAAAATTATCATGTCAAAAATGAAATCTGGGAGATTCAACAGATGGCAACAAAAAGAGGAAAACTAACAATGGGAAAGGACAGGAATATTGGATAGTGAAAATTGTTGGAGAAGAGGGCCAGATGGGGACAGGTGGAAATTGCCCAGTTCCTATGTACTACCGTTTGTCACTATGGCACATGGCTTTGCACATGTTAGTGCAAATAGTATAGCCACACAGTTAGAGCAAGTTTGGGAGCATCCAGATATAAGGAAAACAGCTGAACATTTTGTTAAACACTGTGTGAGATGTTTGAAACACAACCTGGGGAAGGGAGTGGCTACCCCAAAAGGAGTGTTCCCTCCGCCTAGTGCGCCATTCGAAGTCCTGCAGATGGATTTCATAGAACTGAAAAGGTGCAATAACCTAAGGTATGCCTTGGTTATAGTATGTGCCTTTAGTAAGTGGGTCAAGGCATATCCTACGAAAGATAATACTGCACTCACTACAGCTAAGATCCTTTTGAAGGAGTATTTCCCCCGGTTTGGAATTTTATGGAGTGATAATGGACCTAATTTTATTGCATGTTATAAAATTAATTTCTGAAAGTTTGGGTATACGTCAGAAATGTCATGCTGCTAATCACCCACAATCTGCTGGTTTGTTGGAACGCTATAATAAGACTTTAAAACTTAAACTAGCTAAGGTGCAGGCCTCGACAGGGCTTAAATGGCCTGAAGCTTTGCCAATAGCCCTTATGTCCACACAGACAATCTCTCTTTGATTCATCAGGAGGTGCAAGACTCTCTTCCTGACAATTCTGAAGGTCCTGGGCATTCGTTACAACCTGGTGACTGAGTCCTAACAAAATAAGGGAATAAGGGTATGTGTCTTTCCTCCTTCCCTCTGTTTATTTAGCTCCAGCTTCTTATCATAAGACTGGACTATCGTCCCTCAATCCTTTATTAACTTGGGCAAAGAGAATGATCGATATTAAAGCAGTGGATCAGACTGATACCTCATTGCAAGAATATGCTGACGTAAACCTGGGTATGTTTTTCTTTGTTGGACCACCTCTCAACATTATGAACATACGAAGACTCAATGGAGTAGTTGAAGCAGTAGTTAATCAAACTACAGCAGCTCTAGGTAACATCACTGAGGAACTCCAGGCGGCAAGACTTGTAGTTTTGCAGAACCGCATGGTTCTGGAAGTTATTCTTTCAGATCGAGGAGATGCCTGCTGAATTATTGGTGCCAGTTGTTGTGTTTATATACCAGACAATTCACCTACCGTTTATCAGGCCATTTCTAAATTACATAAGAGCGGCCGAGATACATCAAGACACTGGAACATGGACCTGGTCTAGTCGGTTTTGGAACATTATGTCATGGGGATGGAAATGATTTCTTATAGCAGCTTGTTTAGTATGGGCTATGCTAGGATGTTGTCTTTGTATTCAATGTATGCCTATTATATGCCCCCTCTGTACTTCTTTATGTATGTCCTGTATCTCTAAGAAAGAGAGTATTTGTGACGTTAATAAGCAGCTTATGCTTCAGCAACAAATAGACAAATTTATGAAAATAGATACAGACAGTTTCAACGATGTAGAGAGAGCTACTTTGATAGTTGCATTATAATGCATTATTTGGGATTTTACTCTCCATGTATTCAGTATTTGAAAGTTTTTATATATATATATATATATATATATATATATATATATATATATATATATATATATATATATATATATATATATATATATGTTTGAAATATACTCTTGATTGGGCAAAATGCATTTAGCAGACTAAAAGGAGGGACTGTTAATCTGTAAAAAAAAAAATGAGTATTCTGTTAACCTGGCCTCAGCTTCCAGCCTTTTGCCTGCCAGACCCATTTTGTGTTTTAACGAGGATTTTCTAAGTTAGAAATTGCGTGTTCACTGAAAGCTGGTCATACTGATAACATTTGTGTGTCAGAGCAAGCTGCCCTGCCAAAGGACCTACGTGCACAGATGTTTAAACTGTTAGCCCACCAACGCCTGTAACCTCCCTTGCTTATCTGTGAAAGTGACGTGGGTAGGGGTTTATCAGGATTGTACAGTACAGCATGTAGGAGTTGTGTAAGGGGGTTGTGTAAGCGTTATGTCAAAATGTCATTAGAGGGGTATGCAAAGTGTGACGTAACCATGACTAAGGGGTTTTCTGATGAACTACGATAGTGCCTAGACTGTATAAAAGGTAGACCACAAGCTATTCTAGTTTGTTCCATCTCAGACACTTGTAAGTGTCTGTATGACGGAGCCATCTCATGAGATATTATACATTTGTGTTTATTCCCACTCCAGTGTCGATTCTCATTTATTGAACCCGTAGACAATAAGGGTGTCCCTGCACCAGTGAGACTGATAAGAATCTCATTTCTACAAGATCTCTTTGTAAGATGTGATCCAGTCTCCAGAAGAGGATATAGATAATGCTGCTGAATGGCCGAGTTGGAGGAGAACACAGAGTGCATTCTGTAAAACAGTTGATGCAAGTCGTCCCAGACAGAATTTAGTATTTCTTTGCCACGACAAGCACTGAATCCTGTTTGTTTGATAGACAGTTATTTGTATTTGAAAATAAGAATTGTATGGAAGGTGGTCTCTCAATGACCTTTTCCTTAAGAGTCTGTCTGTCTAGTCATTGTGAAGCTTGCAGGGTGTCATGGATCAAGGCCTTCTTTTTTTGAGTGTGGGTATGATGTGGGAATTTTGAGTTAAATGGGGAATGACCTAGAGATGAGTGGATGATGATGCATCTGGCTGGATGTGCTGCTGAAGTGGTGAGGGGGATATCCTTGAAGATCGGTGGAGGGAAGGATTGTTAACAGCTATTATCTTATTAACTACCCTCAGTAATAACAAAGAATACCCTTACTAAATTACCTATGGTTAAATAGTGCTTGATTGTAAGAAATATTAGGTTCTTGACTATAATTAATCGGGACCATATAACATTTTTGATAAAAAATTATGAGAAACAAAACATGTGACGGATTGGTCTACTGCAATATAGTGCATGCAATGTATTGCTTGACAAAAAACACTTAACTTCTGTATCACCATGTAAGAGTAGTTTAAGTAGATCTGGGGATGAGAATAGTCATTATGTACTTACCTTGCTAGTGGTATGCATGCAATGGTTGCAGTCCTTTGTTTAAACTGATATTAACAAATGCAATATAGTGTCAAACATCTGACTGAGGAATTGTCCGTAATAACCGTATTATGTGTCGCATTCCTCTGTGTATCACTTTTTTCTGACTGTTTTATCAAAGCGATCAACCATATGCTAATCAATGTTGTCCTCCTCCCTCCCTCTCCCTGGAAAGGACAGTCTTGTTCATTCTGAACAGCAAATGCAACCCAAGCAAGTCTAGAATGTTATAAACCTTATTGGTGCTCATCGGTGAGGTGTACCTTAAATCTTATGACGCAACAAGCTGCCTGATATCCCTTTCAGCCAAACCCATATTTCTTGGTGTGTCTCACTGAGAATAATAAACATTTGTGATCTATGTATATATCAAATACATAATATCCACTGGCATTCAGTTGTATCCTTTTTTTTATTTCCACTAGCATTTATTTACACTACCCCGCCCCCCCATACTTTACAATTAAAGAAGATTCAAAGCAATACAAAATAAATAAGGGTGTTAACTGATAAACTGAAGACTGAAAAAGGAATTTGAGTAGTTTAAAACATTCGGACGCAGAACAGAAGGGTACATATAGATGTATAATGTAACGAGTGCAATTTGGCGGATGGCTACATGAAGCGGTGGGATGTTAAACGTGTGTTAAGCTCTTATGGGTTTCTTGGTGCTAAAATACCTAATAATTAGATTGAGCGAGGTTTCTAAATTACACTGGAAACAGGTACGTTTGCACTTGCTGTCTGAAGCATACAATAGATTATTCTGCCTGCATGGAAAGGAGGATGCATGTTCCATATTTTGGCTGCCGAAACTGAAAAAGAATGGTCAACGAAGAGTTTGCTTTGGGTATATTGAGCAAAAACAAATAGTTAAACTTAAGTTTCCAGAGACTTTGTGCTATAGAATTTTTCTGCTATTAATTCGAAGAATTGTTGATAGGTTGCCTGGTGAATAATTGTTATTGCTTTAAAAATGATCCTTTGGCGTATAGGAGGATAATGCATTTTCTTCAGGATGTGGCAATTTTAATGTTGTTTCAATGTTCCAGTTACCAAGTGGACTGCCGCGTTTTGGACCAGTTGTAGATGGTTCAGGATTTTTATAGGAGCTGACAAAGAAAATGGCACATACGAGATTAGAATGTAGCATTTACCACTGCAAGGCTATTTCAGATTATTTTAAGCTAAAAGAAATGAATGCTTGCTGTAGTAATGGTCTGGAATTCCACCACACAGTGATTGGTGAAATTTGGCCAGAACTTTGCATTACAAGAGTAATGCAGACTCGCTAGTTCCACATGCTGAATGAAACATTCCCCCCACCCCTAAAAAACACCTGCATGAACCACTAACACAGACATCACTGGATGAATACCTGAACCCCTACGAACCCCCATGAACCCAGCTGAAGAAGGGTGCCTGCCCACAAAGCATTTCCCCGCAGGCCAAGTTAGACCCACAAGTGTAAATATCTTCTTGTGCACTATCTTCTTCCTTCTCTTCTCTATTCTCTTCTATTGTTTTTCTTTCCCCCTTCATCCACTATTATTCATATAGCAAGACAGTGGAAAGGGGGACGCATGTAGACCACTTACCTGGCAAGTACAGCCAATTTGAGATGTTACCCCGCAATGGTAAAGCGATGATAACTGTATGTATAAATTTTTTTTTAAATAAAATACTTTGAAATAAAAAAAAAGATTACTCAAGCAGATATAAAATAGTAACACAGACGGGTAAAATTACAGTTCCGAATGTTTGGCCAGATAAACAGATTGACATTTTTGTTTTTGTTTCGATTAAACAAAGTGCAAGAGCACAATTAATTAAAAAAGTTACAATGGCACAGTAAAGCCTGGACAGCAATATCAAGTAGGCATCTTGTGTGTCTGCAGCGGTTTTAAGGAGTCTGGGCAGCACATTGCAAAAAAATCCTAGACCGCTGTTGATTCTTAGAAATTCAGTGCATACAAGGCACTCACAAATCTAGTGAATAGGTTCCAAGCACATAGTTATAGAACATACAGGACTGGATAGTTTACATATGTGATGAAAATATAAGCAGTATGTCTTTTTACAAAGTTATGATTGCACTACAGGTATAAATGCACCATTGAATGCATCAATAAACTTGGGTCAGTTAGGAATGCATACAGGAGACATGTCACATATCGTAACTCATCCAAGGTGCTCTGTCAGTGTCTATGGAACACATCAGCATAAAACTATTATTAACAGTGAAAGTGGTACATTCTCTATAAAAGTTAATCCGTTCATGACCATTACTGGTCTGCTCATTTATCGGCCCCCGGGCAATGCTACCTCTTTCTGTAACCAGCTCATAGAAACAGCAACGCCATTAGCCATAAAATATAACAACTTTAGGATTCTAGGTGACTTGAATCTTCATTTCGAAGATACTAATGCTAAGGAAGCCCAATTACTTAAGACAGCTCTCCACGCATTGGGAATAACACTGCTTTCTACCTTTCCCACACATCAACATGGGCACCTTCTTGACCCAGTCTTTGCCACCTGGGAAGGGGTCGTAATACATCCCCCCGTCCCAATAATCTGGTCAGATCACTATATGATTACTTTTAACATACCTACCAATAAGACTACGAATAATATGAACAAACCCCTGTACACTAAGCGTCGTAATTGGAAAAATTACACCCCTGAAAGTTTTATCAACGAATTAAAAATGCATCCCCCACCAACAGGACAATCCCTACAAGACACCTGGAACAACTATGAACTATGGCTGAGCATGGCACTAGATAAAATTGCCCCATGGACTTCCAAGCCCCCAGTTAGGAGAACTAAATCTGAACCTTGGTTCTCAGAAAAATTAAAAACAGCCAAAGCCCGCTGTAAAGCGATTGAAAGAAAATGGAGAAAAAACTATTCTACTGAACTTAAGGAAACCTATAAACTGGAACTAAAATCTTACCAGAGATTGATAAGAGAGGAAAAGGGTCTCTTTTATCAAAGCAGAATCGAAGAAGCCACCAATCCAACAAAAGAACTATTCCGGCTCTATAAGGAACTTATAGATACCTCCAGACTAGATATCCAGGACACATACTCAAACAATTTATGCGAACAAATAGCGGATTTCTTTGTCCAAAAAGTAGAGAAAATTCACGCTACCTTTCCCATCCCCTCTACATCCGGAAAGGAAACGTCCCCCTCTCAAAAAACCTTCCTCACCCAATTTAACACACCTGACAAAGAAAACCTGTCTAGCATAATTAATAGTATCCACTCTGGCTCCCCTAATGATGTGTGCCCTATAGAAAAAAGCAAGGATATCATGGACCACACCCTTAAGGATCAAATAAGTCAGATGATAACCCTCTCTTTTAAAGAATGCTATGTTCCGGAAACTTGGAAAACTGCTCAAGTTATCCCTCTCAAAAAAAAAGCCCAACATCCCGGTCACCCAATTTCAAAATCTTAGGCCAATTTCCCTCTTGCCACAATGTGCCAAGATAATTGAAAAAGTAGTAAATAAACAACTGGTGGCTTTTTTAGAATCAGAAAACGTACTCCACCCTACTCAATCCGGCTTTAGATCTAACTATTCTACGGAATCAGCTGTTTTATATTCCACGGAATACATCCGCAAGATGGTGGACGAGGGTGAGACAGCAGCGTTGGTCATGCTAGACCTAAGCGCAGCTTTTGATACTGTGCTACATGCCACGCTGCTGTCCCGACTCTCAGACATCGGAGTGAAAGACCATGCTCTGGCGTGGATTAAATCTTTTCTTACGAAAAGATCTTTTCAGATACACTGCCCACCCTTTAAATCATCTTCTCGAGACGTGAGCTATGGGGTTCCACAGGGCTCCAGTTTGAGCCCCACACTGTTTAATATCTATATGGAGCCCCTGGCTCAGATCGTAGAGAGCTTTGGGGTGGGCATTGTCAGCTATGCCGATGACACCCAGCTCATGTTTAAGCTCACTCCTGATACCGAGAAATATGCCTCCAATTTCTCGGAATGCATGGCTGCTGTCGCCATGTGGATGGATAACAGCTGCCTCCGGCTGAATGGAGATAAAACAGAGGTATTGGTAGTAGGAAATAAAACCTCTATATGGTCGCAGGCGTGGTGGCCCACAACATTGGGCGACTTTCCACACCGTGTTGAAAAGGTGAAAAACCTTGGGATTATGATCGACTCTGATTTGTCAGGAAAATCCCAAGTTAACAAAATAATAGGCAAATGCACTGGTACGCTAAGAATTTTAAGAAAGATCATTGATCTCATCCCTATTGAAGCTGGAAAAACCATCGTACATGCGCTTATTACACCTCATTTGGACTATGGGAATGTTCTCCTATTAGGATTGAACCAAAAACATCTTCACCAGCTTCAATGCTTACAAAATGCGGCCGCACGCATGGTACTGGGTCTTCCCAAAAGAACATCTGCCAAGGCGGCCTTGTCCAAATTGCACTGGCTTCCTGTTAGGGAAAGAATCAAATTCAAGAGCCTTTGCTATGCCCATAAAATTGCCCATAACAAAGGTCCCACCTATCTGAGAGATCTGCTGTCTATCCACCGTCCAATCAGAGACCTTAGGTCCTCAGGAATGTCACAATTCAAAATCCCACGTGTCCACAGAGCAAAAATAGGCGGCCGCTCCTTTCGTTATCTTGGAGTAAAACATTGGAATGCTCTACCTGTTCATTTAAGAATGGAACCCTCAGAGACTCTTTTCAGAGCCAAACTTAAAACCCACCTCTTTCCTCAATAATTGCTCTCTTTGACCGCCCCTTATCTATTCTCTGTGAGTTTTGTTGGCAATTAGCGCGGGGATACACAGTTGTGCAGCCATGCGCTTTACAAATCTTTTATTATTATTATTAACATAATACGGACACTTCTGAGCCGCAGTATCATGTAGTGCAAAGTATCCCCACCTTCTGTCAAGAGTCTTGTAGGCGTAAGATATAGTTGGTTGTTACCAAGTTTCTCTGGGACTTGCAGTTACAAACTTCTTTAATCTGTACAGAGAAAGAGCCATGCGGCTGCTGGAGGAAATACGTGATGGGACACTGCATTATGTCCTGGCATGAGTATGGAAGTAGCCATATGCATCTGCAGTGGTTGTCTTCTCCAGATTTTGTACCTTGCAGTATTGTTTATGAAACCCATACTTCTCCAGGCCAGAATATGTACTCTGTATTAAAATAAATCTGTACTTTTGCAACAATCTCTAGCTTTTTAAAGACTCGTATTGAACAAAAAAGTCTCATTGTCTAAAATTTAGATATTTTAAAAAAACCTGATGTCCATTTACAAAAGAAAACTTAGCAAAATCATATCATCTGGCACTGATGCTCCCACTGTACAAGCAAACTATCTTCAGTGTCCTCCATAAAGTAAAATGCTTGTGACTTCATTCTCTAGAACATTCCATTCTCAACATCCCTGGCTTTAGAAAGAAACCTCTTTTTACCAGACAACGAAAAGACCTATTGTCTACATCTAGTGTGTTTGGAGCCAACCGTTTGCTATCCATTGGTTCGCTCTATTGTCTCTGTCATTTGCTTGCTTTGTATTTGTCAGCTTGTGTGGGCTTTACATCCTCTTCTTCAGTTTGTCCCTCCACTGGATCCAGAATGCATTACTCATGTCCATCTACTGATCACTTTTGAACCACTACTTTTTTCATTTTGGTTAAGCACTCCAAGAGTGCATATTTTTTCAAGTTGTCTCCCTCGTGAACTGCTCTTCTCTCTCTGACACACTTTGTGTTTCTCTCGGTCACCCATGTGCTTCGCCCCATCCCTTCTGTGTGGTGTGCTTGCCCTCATGTGTTTCCCCCGGTGTTGAATTATTGCCTGTGTACTTTCCCCAACAATTCCATGTTCGTCTTTATAGCCCATATGTGCTTCTCTTACCACCCATCAGGGCCGGACTGGGAGCTGAAAGCTGCCCTGGCAAATTTTGCCAGACCAGCCCCCGTCCATCGTGTAGCAAGCGAGCGCAGTGAGTGAGCCTGATCGCTACTAGCGGGGTTTGGGGGGGTTCAAGAGCACCAGCTTACCCACCCAGTCATATGTCCCCATCGACATTCCTTCAGAGAGAACCAAAAACAGACACAAGTAGTGAAACAGAGAGACCAAAGTAAAAGTAAGACCAGCCCCCACATGGTGTGTAGCTCAAGCGCATTGAGCAACCACTAGGGAGAGTTTGGGGGGTTGTCCCCCCAAGAAAATTATGGAGACAGAAAGGCCAAAACAAAGCATTTTTCAACTCATTTTTCATTACATATTAGATTGTATTAACCATTAAAGCATAGTTAATGATTACCTTATAGGTTTTAGGCTTTTTTTTTTTAAAACTACATTCTGATATTCGTTTTTGTATTTTCAATAAATTGTCACTCACGTAGTCACATTAGGCACTGACATGTGATATCGCACATGAGCACACAGGCCACTGAGGCCAGAAACTGTGGAAATGTCACACATAAGCACCTAGGCACTGACCCAGGCCTGGTCACACCAGGCCAGAAAGCACGGAAACGTCACACATAAGCACCCAGACCAGTAAGCATGGAAATGTCACACATGAGCCTCCAGGTCACGAAGGCCAGAAACTATGGCAATAGCACACATAAGCACCCAGGCCAAAAAGCATGGAAACGTCACACATAAGCACCCAGTCCAGTAAGCATGGAAATGTCACAAATGAGCCTCCAGGTCACTGAGGCCAGAAACTATGGAAATAGCACACATAAGCACCCAGGCCAGAAAGCATGAAAATATTACACATAAGCACCCAGGCCAGTAAGCATGGACATGTCGCACATGAGCCTCCAGGTCACGGAGGCCAGAAACTATGGAAATAGCACACAGCAAGATGGCGGCCGTTTGAACCGAGTGAGCGTTACTCCCTATCTGGCTCGGTAACATTGAATAGGTTCCGGATCGAGAAGGAGAAAGCTTACCGCTGAGAAGGATCAGTTATTTCTGACGGCGAATCAGGAGTTCGAGGAAGTCGCCGAGGAGTATCCTTCGGTGGACCAGGATTTATGTTTGCAGAACGGGAGATACAGAGGCTGTGGCTGCGGTCTGCGCGGCTCGTTGCAACAGCCCTCTGGAGCCGAGCACACCTGGGGGCCTGGCGGGTGTGGCTAGCGAGAGCGGAGAGAGCACACTGCAAGCCTGCCGCGCCTGGCGGAAAGCAAAGCTCAATGCCCCCCCGCAAGAACGGGAATGCTCCGGCGGTTAACATCAAAGCTGCGGGGGAATCGATGAAGAAACTGCCGCCTGCAGCGGAAAATCCTGAGAAAGCGGGGAAGCAGGATAAGCTGGAGAAACCTGCACTCAGGGCAATGGCGGTGAGTGCTAAAAAAACGGGTCTGGTCAAAGGGAAACCCTCAGAGAAACTCTCACCCGGCATGAATGACGACACTAGGATAAAAGATCTTGGGAAACCGGAGTGTACGGTGGTAGCATTGGAAGGCACAGGACGGGGTAAGGCTATAACCGTCCCGGGGATGTTTGCCGGGAAAACAGCGGTGATTAAAAATCCTCGTCCTCCACAAATCCCACATATTCCATTAGCCTTACAAACTTTTCCCGCTGGTATTGCCGTCCCGATCCTGGAGAAAGACCGATGCGGGGGCGAAAAAGATCTCGGCGGGGTGGATTAAGCCAGGATAGATGAAGGAGCCAAAAGCGGGACAGTGCTAATGATGCTACCTGAGGTTTCAATAACACCATGCCTTGAACCCGGTCGGGTTGAGGGGTCTAAGGGGACTAATAAAGATGCGGCCGAAAAATCTCCCCAGAGTTTGTTATTGGAGCATGGGGACACTTTTACCTTCTCGACCCCCGCTGGAGAGAAACCTGATACAGGAGCTGGTAGTATACCGGACCTCCAAGATGGTGATAGCTTCTTCTCTCTTGCCGAGGAGTCCGATATTGAATCTACTGGGGGCTCCATGAATGAAAATTATACTTCAGGTGAAGAGAGTGGAAGCCCCCTAAACACAGCTGACACTGAAAAGGGCTACACCCCGTCTAAGTAAATCCAGGCTGACGTCCATTCAGGGGCAAAGGAACGGTGATAGCGATGGATCTGAGACTAGCAATAATCTTCAATGGGATTATGCACAGGCCCCTATTAGTCTGGCAGGTTCAGGAAGACCAAGGTCTCACGAAGAAGAGCTCAAGGGCTCCGGGGGCGAATCTAACTCACCCCCCTCTAATACTCTGATCTATGCCATGCTAAAATCTATTCAAAGCAAGGCTCGACAAGAACACAAGAGAGCTCAGCTAGCGACAATGAAGATTCAAGGGGCTCTCCGGAAGAACACTAAGGCATGCTCAGAGGTCATAGCCAGGACTGCTGCCCTTGAAGATGGGATAGTTGAGCTTGAGACTGGGTTACAGCAGACTGAAACAAAAACTACGGTCAATGACGAGAAACTTGCAGACATAATGTGGAAGTTAGAGGATTCAGAAAATAGGCTCCGCAGGAACAACCTCCGACTTTTAGGGATTGAGGAGAAGGCAGAGGGGCAAGATATTAGAGGATTTGTTCTGAAGCTATTTCAAGCTGCTTTCCCTGACCTCTCCCATTGGTCTTGGGAAACGGAGATACAGAGAGTGCATCAGTTTCCTCTTATGTTGAAAAATAATTCTGATCCTGAAGCAAAACCAAGGGCTATCTTGATATTTTTTGACAACTTCTTACTGAGGCAAGCTATTTTTGAAAAAGCCCGTCCGGATGCTAAAAGATCTGCAGAGGGCCATACATTTTTTGTACACTCTGACTTTTGCCACGCAATAGTGGAACGGAGGTGGCGACTTCGTCTTCTGATCACTCCTTTCCAAAAGAAGGGATGCGAGGTCTACTTAATGAATCCTGCACGTCTAAAGGTTATTTGTCGGGGCAAGACACTGGGTTTTTCTTCAGAAATCCAAGCCGAAGAGTACCTCAAAGAACTTCCTGATGGCTAAATGACTTAGGGACTCTTAGTCTAAATTTTTGAATTAATTTTGTTTGGGATTCTAAATTCCTAATTATCTAAAGATGCCCTATATACTTGCTTGGCTTCTTGTTTTTCTGATTCTTCTTGGTCGCTGTTTTGTATGTTCTCTTTCTCGGTCCTTTGTAATGGATTATACAGATAGGGGTGACCTGGGGCACACTGGAAGTGGGAGGCATCACATGGGTCTACGGACCGATTATGCCTGTTTTTGGGGGTGAGGGGGGAGACTGGGGTAAGGGTGGGGGACGCGCTAAGGGAGGAAGGAAAGGTTTGGATCAGGATTTGTTTTTGGAAATAAGTTAAATGAGTCAGGATTGTCACAAAGTGCTGGCTGGTGGTTTCTCTTTTGGAACATCTTTTTGTTGAGGTATGGCTAATATTCGAATAGCCTCCATAAATATCTGTGGGCTTAATGATCCGGTTAAGCGGCATCGGGTAAGAGAGGATCTGCGTTACTTGCGGGCAGATATAATCTGCTTTCAAGAAACGCATATCGAAGCCAGCCGGCACAAACTTTTGGATTTTGAGGGTTTTCAGTTGGTTTCATGGACTAAATTGGAGGCTAAGACTAAAGGAGTTGCTATTTTAGCACGACGGGGGAAGGTTAATATAATTCGCTATTCCACCGATAGTTTAGGCCGTTGTATTATTGTGCACGGCAAATTTCAGAATCAAACTATTACATTATGCTCCATATATGGCCCCAATACTTGATGATCCTGAATTATATAAGTGGCTGAATCTGGAATTGGTAGGTTGGCTGGTACCGCTTATAGTTTGTGGTGATTTCAATATAAATATGGGCTGTGAACTTATGAATCAACCAGGGATTGCATATGTAGGGAGAAAGCCAAAGGTCTATAGGGCCTTATGACATGTGATAGATCTTCATGGTCTGATTGACGCCTGGGCTTTTTGTAATCGGAATGACCCCGGATTTACTTTTTTTTCAGCACCTCACAAAAAATGTTCTATGCTTGATTTATTTTATTTCACCAGCTCTTGCTCAAGGATCTAGCATTATTAGATTCCCAAGAGTAATGTCAGATCATAATCCGCTTCTGCTTGAGGTTCACATACAATTCTGTGGTACTAAACCAGACGTATGGACGTTTAATCATGGGTTGCTCAGGGATAGTAGGTATATCGAATCCATGAATCCATGGATTATAAGATTTTTACAGGAAAATATTAATAGTACTGGTATCCAAAATGTATGGGATAAACTTAAAGCTGGGATAAGGGGCGAAACAACTCGTTATGGTTGGGAAAGTCAGAAGAAAGAAAAGTTAAAACTACAGAGATTGTACAAAGATTTAGAGGTGGCTGAGATGAAGCTGGCCCAGGTGATATAGCGGGGCGAGGATAGTGATGCAGCCCTAACACAGATCATTATAGCCAAGTCAGCTATAACAGAATTGTCTCAAGCTAAATCGGCAAGCAAACTTGTAGCATGGAGATCTAAAATGTTCAAGAGTAGTGAAAGAGCGGGACATATGTTATTCGCAAGAATTAAAGAAAGAGAGTCTGCCACACGCATTAAAAGTATTCTGGACCCAGATGATGGGCTAGTGACCGAAGAGGGTGCCATAGCATTAGCCTTTCAAAAATGTTATCAAAAACTATATAAAGAGGATATTTGCGATAATGTGGCACTACAGGCCGAAATTCAGGAATATCTCGAGGAAATCAATGTGGATGTATTATCCCCAGAGGAACTCAAGATATTAGATGCAGAAATTCGAATTGATGAGCTTTGGCAAGCTATAGACTCTCTTCCTGCTGGTAAAGATGTTGGCCCAGACTATCTACCGGGCAAATTTTATAAAGTGTTTCGATCCCAGCTTACACCTGTCATGTTGAAGATGTTCCGTAGGGTACAAAGAGGGGATGTGCCTCCTGAATCGTGGCGAAGAGCCAGAATTGTTACATTTTTAAAGAAAGGCAAGAGTCCGTTAGATATGGGGTCTTATCGCCCAATCACGCTTATCAATAGCGATATTAAAATATATGCTAAGATTCTTGCAAATCGGGTATCTGGGGTGATTAAGAAACTCGTGTCCTCTCAACAGCATGGGTTTATGTCTGGCCGCGAAACGATCGATCATATACGCCGCACAATCGCGTTATTTGACTACACCAAGGTTTCAGGAGACCCTATGGCTTTAATTCTGATGGATGCGGAGAAAGCCTTTGACAGGGTCTCCTGGCCTTTTTTATGGGCTGTCTTGAGGCATTATGGTCTTGGGGAGAAATTCATCTGCGCTATTCAGAGCATCTATAAACAACCTATGGCTCAAATCTCGGTGATGGGAACCCAGACAGGCGCAATTAATATTTTAAGAGGTACCCGGCAGGGGTGTCCCTGCTCCCCTTTATTATTTGCAATTTATATCGACCCTTTAATTAAAACATTTCTTTCTAATGTTTTGATTCTTCCGGTTAGAGCCAAAGGTGGAGACACTAACATTTTAGGTTATGTGGACGACCTCGCTATCTTGACAGATTCTCCGCAGACCGCATTGCCAGAAATTCAGATTATGACATCGCAGATTTGTAGGATGTCAGGGTATCATCTAAATGACGCCAAAACCCAAATAATATGTAATGATAAAATTACGCTGGTGGATTCCCGGGTTATTGGTAAGGCAAAATATTTAGGGATTGAGGTATGTTCTAAACCTGAGGAGATCAATTTAAATCCTCTGCTAGATAAAATTGAAATTGATGCTCGTCGGATTAATAATCTGATGGGCAGATGCAATGTAGTAAAAATGTTTTTTTACCAAAGATCTTGTATGTTTTCAGAGCTATTCCCTTATTGTTTGATCAAATTTGGTTTAAAAAACTTGAACGAATAATTTCTTGGTTTGTATGGGCAGGGAAACGCCCCAGGCGAGCTATGAAATACATGACGTTACCCAGAGAGAGGGGGGGCTGGTCCTTACCAAACCTCCAGACTTATTATTGGGCAATAACGCTGAGACATATTGCCGAATTATTAAATGCCGAGGAATTAGATGGCTCCGATATATCAATTTATCGTTTAATTTATGGCAAAGAGGCTAGGGGGCTTTTCTTCAGACATATTGATTTCGCTTATTTCAAGCGGGTGAGTTTCAAGGTGCTGTTGGGGGCTTTTAAAGTCTGGACGGCTGTTCGGAAACTATACAATATTGGAAGAATACACTTGTATACCCCAGTTACAGGAAATACCCTCCTACCGGAAATTTTTGTGGATGGATATTTTAGAGAATGGACAGCTCAAGGAGTTACTGTGATAGGCGATATTGTTTCTGAAACAGGGGTGTTGACAATTGAATGTATTAGACAGAAATTTGGTATTGGCGATCGCCATTTTTTAAAATTTTTACAGATTCGAGATTTTTTCTCCAGGAAAACTATTAGCTGGATCCGTATCCCGCTAGTTGAAGCAGTTAAGGGGGGCCAATCGACCATTTCTATGATATATAAATTGGTTAATGAAAGAAGGAGCGATGATTTACCTAAGCACTTTAGCCGTTGGCAGACTGGATTACAGGCTGGACATGATGTTTGTGAAGATGCATAAAGCTTCAGCCGAACCGCTACTATATCCGGAAATCTTCAGGTTCAATGTTTTAAGACATGGCTTAATCTGTATATAACCCCACATCGTATACAGCAATGGGGCGGGGCGGTGGGAGTCAACTGCCCCAGATGTGGGGAGCTGGCGACAGATAGCATTCATATGTTTTCATCCTGCCCCTGCCTGACTCCATTGATTAATAAAATCGAACAACGATTAGAACAAGTGTTTAGATACTCGATACTATTATCACCACAGGCTATAATGTTCGGGGCAGCGGAGTTAAATATGACTGAACCAGAGCGGAAGCTATTTTTTGTAGCTATGGCCATGTTGAGATGTGTATAGCAACGGTTTGGTTGGATCCCGTCTCTCCAAAGGTACATGAATGGTTCAGTAAATTTATAAATATTGGTAAATGGGAGTTGCTGGTTTATAAGAGGAGAGGCCTGAGGGCTAGGAGAGAGGGAGAACTGATTTGGGAGCCTTTAACTAATTGGCTGAACCTTGGAAATTAAGGCGGTGGGTGGACAAAACCACTGTTGAAATGGATGTCCTGTCTCTTTTTCCTTTTTTCTTTTTCCTTGTTTTTTATGCTCTCCGATCCTCCTGTAGCGATCCTTGGGGGAAGGGAATGGGTGGGGGTTAAAAAAAAAAAAAAAGGAAATAGCACACATGAGCACCCAGCCCAGAAAGCATGGAAACGTCGCACAGAAGCACCCAGGCCAGTAAGCATGGAAATGTCACACATGAGCCTCCAGGTCACTCCTGCCAGAAACTATGGAAATTATTTACAACAAGGGGTGGTGATGGACAGAGTCTCTGAATTAAGCAGAGTACTCTCACCCAGTCAAGAGATCAGGGCTAGATCCAACACCGTTTTTTTGCTCATTGCACCATCCCAGTTACAGAACCTGGCTGTATGCAAATTAGTCTGTCCCTGGCCCAGTGCATCATGGGAACAGGGCAGACCAGACTACAAAAGCCAACTCTTACACTGGGAAGGAAACAAGCTTCCGGGGACCGGTTTCTGCCATTTCAGGCGTCTTCAAGCCCTGATCTTTGGACTGGGTAAGAGTGGTCTGCTTAATTCAGACACTCTGTTCATCACCACCCCCTTTTCTGTATCGTTTTTGGCCACTATAGGTGTGGCAGGGTATACTCAGACATGAGTCCCTTTCTCACTGCTCCATCAGGATTCAAGCAAGCCGGGCCGAAGAGGCTGAAATGCCAGAAACCGGTCCCCGGTAGCTTGTCTCCTTTCTGGTGAAGAATTGGCTTGGTAGTTTGGTCTGCCCTGTTCCCATGATGCACTGGGCCAGGGACAGACTAATTTGCATATAGCCAGGTTCTGAGCTGGGATGGGGCAGTGAGATAAATAACGGTGATGGATCAAGCCCTGATCTTTGGACTGGGTAAGAGTGGTCTGCTTAATTCAGACACTCTGTTCATCACCACCCCCTTTTCTGTATCGTTTTTGGCCACTATAGGTGTGGCAGGGTATACTCAGACATGAGTCCCTTTCTCACTGCTCCATCAGGATTCAAGCAAGCCGGGCTGAAGAGGCTGAAATGCCAGAAACCGGTCCCCGGTAGCTTGTCTCCTTTCTGGTGAAGAATTGGCTTGGTAGTTTGGTCTGCCCTGTTCCCATGATGCACTGGGCCAGGGACAGACTAATTTGCATATAGCCAGGTTCTGAGCTGGGATGGGGCAGTGAGATAAATAACGGTGATGGATCAAGCCCTGATCTTTGGACTGGGTAAGAGTGGTCTGCTTAATTCAGACACTCTGTTCATCACCACCCCCTTTTCTGAAACTATGGAAATAGCACACATATAAGCACCAAGGCCAGAAAGCATGGAAATGTCACACAAAGGCACCCAGGCTGCCAGACGGCATGGAAATGTCACACAAAGGCACCCTAGCCAGAAAGCAAGAAAAAAATAACATAAAAGGCACCCAGGCCAGTGGCACTGGAACACTTTTCAGTGTTTGGGTGCTGCCATTAATGTTGCCTGTACATCACTGGAGTCATGAGATTGTGAAAAATTCAAGAATCATACAAAGAACAAGGGTAGCAATTCACCCTTGCCTATTCTGGGATATATAAAACTTAAAAGTATATGCCAAAACCATTTAAATACACTGCACTCTGCATCTGCCTTATGGAAAGGGCTTGCGCTAGTGGTGCCATCCTGGTGACATATTTAGTAAAAGGGAATATTTGTATGCCTGGCAAAAGTTTGCCATGTCCAAAATTGCAGTTTTACAACTGCACAGGCAGACTGCAATGACATGCCCTGGCCTTGCCACATGTTTAAATAGGCTACTTATGTGGGTGGCACAATAAGTGTTGCAGGTCACAAGCAGCATTTAATTTACAGTCCCCGGGTACATGTAGAACCACATTTCTAGGGACTTACAATTAAATTAAATTTGCCAATTCGGTGTAAGCCAATTTTACCGCGTTTAAAGGAAAGAGGGCAAGCACTTTAGCACTGGTTAGACACACTTCCTCTACGTCTATATGGGCACCTGCTATCAGCATATACATTGTTTTCTCCCTTTTAACTAAGAATCCAGACGTGTCCCCACATATATCCCATATATGCTTATCTGGGCAAAGATAGTTCAAGGTCTTCTATGCTTATTAAAATATTATCCGCATTTAGCAAAATCCTGTCTTCCTTGTACGACCCTTCACCAAAACAAATGATCTGCACAATTGTAACACACAAGCCTTATTAAATGCACCAAGCTGTAAATGTGTCGAAAGACGTCATTTACCAAGTATCACAAAAATAAAGCAATCCTTTCTCTTCGATTAAGCAATAATAAAGTATCCAGAAAGCCTTTAGACTAAGGGTTAAGGGACTTACCCAAGCATGTCTGTCTCGCTCTCTCTCTCTCTCTCTCACTCTCTCGCTCTCTCGCTCTCTCTTTCTCTCTTTCTCTCTCTCTTTCTCTCTCTCTTTCTCTTTCTCTCGCTCTCCTCTCTCCTCTCTCTTTCTCTCTCTTTCTCTCTCTTTCTCTCTCTTTCTCTCTCTTTCTCTTTCTCTCTCTCTTTCTCTTTTTCTCTCTCTCTTTCTCTCTTTCTCTGTTTTTCTCTTTCTGTCTCTTTCTCTCTCTCCTCTCTCTCTCTGTCTCTTCTCTCTCTCTCTCTCTTCTCTCTCTCTTCTCTCTCTCTTCTCTCTCTCTCTCTCTCTCTCTCTCTCTCTCTCTTTCTCTTCCTTTCTCTTTCTCTCTCTCTCTCTCTCTCTCTCTCTCTCTCTGCGACATATTTAATTTCCGAAAGATAATTCTACAAAGAGAATGAGGCAATTTGCAAGCAAAACAAACTGGAAATGACATAAGAGTGAGATCTCTCTGGGTGAATTCCTTCGCCATCCATCATAACAAAAGCTATTAAAATGTCACCTAATTCAGCACAACTTTGGAAGTCCTTTTTCATAACTCGATTTGTGAATTTATGACTACCTCCTTATCTCTGAACACTGTTAAAAACAGATGTTTTGAACCAGCCTGTCCCTGCTGTCACTTGATGCAGTTCTACTTTGAAATGAATTTAAATTAAAACGAAATGTAAACGTCTTCCCTAATCCTTATGCTTCATGTCGCTGTCTGCCCTGTGCTCCTACTGTGAAAGGGTCCAGGTCGGGTCACACAAATGGCGCAGGGAGGGAGGGGAGGAGGGGCGGCTCGTCGTTAATGAATGTATATGATGCGGCTCCCGTGCTGATTGAAGGCGGGGAGTTGGTGTTAAGGGCAAAGCAGAATGAAACTAGGAAAGGCATTGAGGGCCAGGCAACACCAGAGTTCACGGAAGCAGACTGATGTACATGCCGTGTGGTTTGATGTGGTAGATCTGTGATTCATAGATCCACCACGTCACACTGCATGTACATCAGTCTGCTTCTGCTGAAACGTCATTCACACCCTGCCAGGGTGTGAATGATGACCCTGCACTGCACTCCACCATCAAAGCAGCAATCAGGCCTTAGGCGGGCCCGTTCTTTTGGCATTAGAGCCCAGGGTTCTGTCCCTATACCTCTGGAAGGAGTGCTGCAATGAACAATACCTTGCGCACAAGCGTGGTGTCTTTCTCTGTCGGGTGCTTGAGAGAGAAGGCTGACCCTGTGACCTCCGGTGTTTGTACGCTGCCACTTCTTGGCTCCTCGCACAGAAACAAATCCTGCTCAACTGATCTGTAGTCACTGCCAAGACGCAGGGTGCCATGCAGGGTCTCCCGCGCTGACTGCATAAGGCAACACGGATAATTGTGGCAGCTGGTGAGGGTCACCTCATTGTGCGGACACCAGTGGTCGAAGTGGTGGGAAAAAAGTTGGGGAACTGTGGGCGGAGACTCCAAGGGCAGGGATAACCCAAGGATTGGATCAGTGGGCGGAGTCAGAGGTGTAGCCAGAATGTGCCAAATATCCCAAATTTTTTGTATTTGTTTGGCATTTCACCGACCCCTTACAGCTTATTGTGTTATTTAATTCAACCAATGGATACACTTGATTATTTAAGGTTTAATAGGAGTTATTGGCATTGAAATACATTCACAATGTGGGATATATTTCCAATCGCACAATGTCCCAAATACGCTTAAAAGTGGAATCACAAGACATTTGTCTCCAAGCCATGCTGTTTCTCTCATTAGCACTTCTCCTCCCTTCTCCCACAAGAGCAGTTCAAACATGAATGGCAAAGCTTTTAATTTTATCTTTAGTTTGCAAAATATGATTGCTGCTAGTAATTTTATACAAATGTCCATTAAGAGAAGAAAGGCTTGCTCCTATCTAGAGGCATTAACTTATGAACACTATGATGACTGAAGTTGGTGTTATAATGCCCTCTATCCTAAAAGTATGTGGCTATCTCGAATCGAATGTACTGTATGCACTCTTGAGAAGTTTTATTAATGACTTTTTTTTAACCAATTTTAATGTACTTACTAAAGGCTGAACTCTTTTGATTATTAATCAAAAAATGGACTGTATCTATGCACACAATTTTGAAGATGTACAAGAATTAATGGCTTTTTTATTAATCATAATGTCTTTTTTATATTTGTTAGAATGCTTTTATGGTCATGTATAATGTACCGAATAAAGCTTTTTGGGGGGGCGTGGCTAGCGGCCGAAGAAAATGGCCGCAGCCTAGAGGAGCTCCGGGACCCAACCACATTTCCCCGCAAATGCTGCTAAATATCCTGCAGCCTGCGCCAACTAGTGTGCGGGTATAGCCGCAGCGTTGCCTCCGGTGCCCGAAGTTCTGCCCGGTGTGCAGCGAAGAGCTGCTGAGGACGAGCGACGCTGAGTGGCGGAGTCGCGGCCCAACACCGGAGAGTAAAGCCGGGAGCCGCAGTGGACATCGGGGCCGCACGCACGATCACGCAGTGCGGCCCGACATCGCAGGTGTAGCCGGTCCCTTGATCCCCCTGGTCGGCCCAATACGGAGGAGTACGCCGATACGTGGGACCCTCCCCTACAGTAAGCGCTGCATATTTCAGGGGGCGGAGTAGATCCTCGCTGCTGAGAGACGCTGCGAGGCAGTGCCAGGCCCCACGGTCGCCGGTGCTCTAAGTAACGTGCACACCGGTGAGACCACGGGTTACCGCAGTACAGCAGAGGAGGACGCGGCTACATGAGTAGAGAGGACATATAATGAAGCGCTGGGGCAGATGATCGTGGGAGTTGAGGAGCGCAGCAGACACCGGGCGCAGAAAACACACACGGGCCAGGAGAGAGACTAGGAAGGAGGGCCTTGAACAGGCGCCACAGGCCAGACCCGATAAATTGAGTAGATAACGCCGGTAATTGGAAGTAAGAGACATCTGGATGGTGGGGAGGCACAGTGAAGAGCAGCACAAACGCAGACCATAGCTCCAAATACCCTGCGGCGAAGAGACAAGAAACAGCTGCTAAGCTCTTGCCCCGGACTTCCTGGCCAGGACTTGCACTTAAAGGCCCATTGCGACGGCTTTGGCGCCGGGCGCACCTCTCGGCGGCGACATGAGCACCAGGGGATCCAAACCGGTACAAAGCAACCGGATTGACAAAGATGCTTTAACGAAGGGCCAAGAAGCTGGGCTGCAAGCTGTGGACACTGCTGCAAATGGACAGAATTCAGGGCTCCCAAAAGAGGTCACGCTCCAGGACGTGATGGCCACCCTGCTACAGATGCAGACATCTATTGGCTCCATCTCTAGCGAAGTGACGCTGCTGAGGGCGGACTTCTCGAAGATGGGCTTCAGGATGACGGAGGTGGAGACCACTACGAAAGCCCTCTCGGCGGATACCGCAACCCTGCAGCGCCAGGTGGATCAGCTGGAAAGGGGCGAACAAACAACTGGCTACAAAGCTGGATGACCAAGAAGGGCGCTCTCGGCTCAACAACGTGCGCTTAGTTGGTGTTCCGGAAAGCGTCAAGGGGCCTGCATTGGACTTGTTTGTGGAAGAATTGGTACAAACTCAGTTATGCCCTCATGGACTCTCCAAATTCTTCTCGGTTGAAAGAGCGCACAAGGTCCCGGGCGGGCGACCCAGACCGGGAGCTCCCCCGCGGCCTATCCTGGCACGAATCTTCAACTTTTGCGATAGAGATGCGATCCTCCAGGCGGCCCGGACGGGCCCTCCCCTCCGAATAGAAAATAGCACAGTGACCCTGTACCCGAATTACACAGCGGCAGTTACGGCCCAACTACGCAATTTTACGGAGGTCAAGAAGGAGCTCCGCAGTAGAGAACTGAAATATGCAATGCTATTTCTAGCCAAGCTGAGAGTGGAGGCAGAAGGTAAAACCTTGTTCTTCGAATCACCTAGCCAGGCACAGGATTGGCTGGAGGGCTGGAGGCCGGCAAATAGGCACCACAGGCAGGGAAGACGACGAAGGAGGCAATCCTTGCAAGCGGACGCAGATGCACAAGAAGGAGCGACGCAAGTTACAAACGGAAAATCAAGACAAGAAAGTGAAGTGGAATGACTTCGTCACAGTAGACTCTGAGGAAAGCTTGGATTGAAACTGTAGAAATGCCGACCCATATAGACATACTCCGCTGTCGCAGTGGGCCTGGAGAACTCCCCTTGGCTAAGACACTAGAGAACTGACAGAGCGATGTGTGCGCAGCAGACTTAGGCGATGATGATGATGGTGGAACATGAGGGAGAGTTGCTGCGGTAAGGAGAGACTGGATATGGACCGCGCGTGACACTTTCAAAGGCTGTGAATGGACGCTGTGCATGGGACAAGTGGTGGGGCATGGACAGGCTCTTCCCCCCTCCCCCCCCTGTTACGCAAGTACACAGTTATGGGTCTAAAGCACTCTGCTAAGTTGGGGTGGCGGATAGTTTTAAATCTGCTGGGCAGGGGAGCAGGGGGGGTGGGGAGGTGGGGTCAGTTTGTGGGGGGTTGTTTTGTTGGGGGTGTGCCACCCCTTTATAGTAATTTGTTGCAAGTAAATATGAAACATGACGTGTTAGATCGTATTGAGATAGTCCCTGAAAGTTCGCCCGCCCTTGATTGCCATGTTAGCCACAAGCCAGGGAGATAGGGACGCGATCCCAAGTACACAGGACACTCAGACAGTCGTCACAGTTGACAGTGCTCTCCTGGAATGTAAACGGACTGGGGGACAAAATTAAACGTGGGCTGGTGTTGCAGTATCTGAAGCGGAAGAATCCGGCGGTGGCTCTAATTCAGGAGTCACATTTGCAGGGAACGACTGTTAAGGCCCTATACAGGTGGGGGTTCCACATGGCAGTACACTCTGAATTCACCTCTGGGTCTAGAGGGGTCGGGGTCCTTCTAAATAAACGCTTCCCTATGATAGTGTCGGAGACATACCACAAAGACCAGGCTCGCTTTGCGGCAGTCTCAGGCCAATGGAACGGCAGACCATACAATGTTGTGTCGGTATTTATTCCACCGACGCTGCACCAGACTACTTTCACAGACCTAGGCAACTTCTTACTTACTATCCCCGGTGGGGAATTGATTATAGGGGGGACTTTAATGCAGTAATGGACTCGGAGCTAGACCGACAGCCCCCGAGAGTTGCCGGGGGGACGACCCACAGACTAGAGGACTTCGTGGAGGCGATTGGGTTACTGGATTTGTGGAGGACTAGGCACCCGACTGATAGACAATACATGTTCCACTCCGGGGCTCATAATAGCCTCTCTAGATTAGACGATATCTTCACGTTGGCCACTGGGATGATGGGCATGACTGACATTAGACATCTCCCTAGGGGCATTTCAGATCACTCCCCAGTCATTATTACATATGCATCATATACCCCGCAGAATCGGAGGCTCTTCCCCATTAGACCGGGATATCTCCGGGATCGGGGCTACGGAAGTCCCTTCTTCAGGTCACTAAAAGCTACTTTGAAGAAAATGAACACTCAGTCCCCTCATCAATGGTCTTATGGGAGGCTTATAAGACAGTACTCCGTGGCTACGCGATATCACTGATCACCGGTAAAAAGCAAGACCATAAGAAACACATTGGCGATCTAGAGGCAGATGTGGCGAGGGCTGAGAGGGTGCATGCGCTTAGTAACTCGGAGGAGACAACGCACACGCGAGAAGAGGTCATCATTAGGCTAACCAATACTCAACACACAATATACGGCCAAGGAGATAAGGCAGGCAGACTTTTGGCCTGGTTAGGGAAAAAGGAAAGGGCGAGTAATTGGATAATACAGATCCGTACCAAAGATGGTGCCAGGGTTACTGCCCCGCAACAGATTTCTGAAGCGCTAGCGCAGCATTACGAATTGGTATATACACCAGTAGCCACTGTAACGGTAGAGGATAACCTTGCCTTTCTGCATGACATACAAACACCGGCCCTCAGGGAAGACGCAGTCGCTGCTTTAGAGGAAGACATTACACAGGAAGAGATCTCGCAAGCGATTAGGGCACTACACACCGGGAAGGCGCTAGGGCCAAACGGAATTCCAGTGGAGTTTTATAAACTTGGGGCTGCACAATTAGTGCCACACCTGCTAGATATGTACACAGAGAGCTTGGAGGTTGGGGCTCTGCCTAGAGACCAAAGCCTTGATACCATTGTTGCTATACATAAGCCTAAAAAGCTGGCGCAGGAATGCACTTCGTATAGGCTGATATCTCTTCTAAACGTAGAGGAAAAGATACTCGCCAAAACCTTGGCCACTAGGCTACAACCACATTTATCGGAAGTTATTCACCCGGATCAGTCAGGCTTTATGCCACACCGCAACACATTGCTTAATCTAAGGCGGCTGTTTAGTGTAATAGAGCACAAATCGACCTTGGTAGAGGATACGGCCATACTTTACTTGGATGCGCGTATGGCGTTTGACTTGGTGGAGTAGCCCTTTTTTTTCGCGGTCCTCCAGCACAAGGGCTTCGGACCAAAATTCTGTAGGTGGGTCCTACTACTGTACACGCAACCAATGGCACGGGTGGTGGTTAACGGCTATCTCTCAAAAGAATTCCCACTGGGCAGAGGGACAAGGCAGGGGTGTCCACTGTCACCCGTGCTTTTCGCAACAGTGCTGGAGCCGCTGGTGGCCTGGATTAGACAGGACCTCACGATACGAGGAATACGGTGGGCGATCGACTGGGAATATCGTATTTCGCTATATGCGGATGACGTTTTGTTATACCCAACATCCCCAGCGCGGTCTATTAATTGCCTACTAGATATATGTGCGGCATACGGTCGGCCATCCGGGAACACAATAAATTGGGACAAATCGCTATTATATGTCCTACAGGGCCCGCCGCCGCAGCTGCCGAGAGGATGTGCCCTGCAAGTAGTCACAAACGGGTTTAAATATTTAGGAATATTCGTCACGCATGATCGGCCACAATTTATTGAAATAAATTTGATCCAACCGCTGGTGCATCTTAAAAAAGATGTTAAGCATTGGCGAACATTACCTTTGACGCTCCTTGGCCGTGGTGCGCTTTTTAAAATGGTGGCGCTACCACGATTTTTATATGCGTTGCAAAATACCCCGTTCCCGGTCCTATCAACGTACTTTGGTGCAATTGATGCGGAGATGACCACACTACTCTGGGACGGGAAGGCATCCCGCATAGCATAAAAAACCTCTCTAGGAGCTGATATGACGGCAGGATCGCTCTTCCGGACATCAGAGCATATTATTGGGCCTCCCAGCTCGTCCCAATCAACCAGTGGCTGCATGTTCCCAAAGGGGAGCCAGCGTTCCGGCTAGACAGACATCTTCTGGAGCCGGCGGGGATCATGAATGCCCTATATAATAAAAAAAGAAAGCACACTATCACCAGACCAACACTGCACACAATACACATCTGGTTTGTGGCTCAGCGCGCGCTGGGAAGGGAGGGAGTAATCACGCAGGCAATGCCACTATGGCACACAAAAAAGCTGGGGATGCTGGGTAACTCCAAGGGGTCCGAAACTGGGACACCATAGGAATATCAACAGTAGGGGACTTGTGGCAGAAGGGGGAAGTGGTTACATTTGCGCATCTGCAGGCCACTTATGGCCTTGCTGAGACTGAAAGATTCCGCTATATGCAGATTAGGCACGCACTGCAGTCAGTCTTACCGCCAGGCGCGACCCCGTAGGAATCCTCGCCATTAGAGGATAGACTCCTGACGGACCATCTTCAAAAAAAGGCAATCTCGATGACGTATAAAAAAATAATTAATAATAGACCTGACCTCACAGAGACTGTTAAGACCACATGGGAGAGAGAAGTGGGAGACATTGATGAGGCAGACTGGAGGGAGGCGCTAGCTTCTCCTAGAGAGGCGGCTATTCCTTCAAGGCTACGACTTATCCAACTTAAAATTCTCCACCGTACATACTACACAAGGGTTCTCCTTCATAGAATTGGACGGAAGGACACGCCAAACTGTCTAAGGGAGTGCGGAGAGCTAGGGACATTCTTCCATACCATCTGGAGCTGCCCCAGAATAGTGGGAAACTGGATGGCAGTGGTGAAGACACTCACCCAGGTCACAGGAGTCACTGTATTGCCGGAGCCGAGGTGCTGCCTGCTCAATATATGGGAGCCAACGGACTTTAACACTACGGCTCAGGGATGGGTGACTTTTGGCATTACAGTGGCAAAGCGGAATATTGCACAGCGATGAGGGTCTAGGATTGGCCCTACTCTTGCCCAGTGGTGTAAGGATATAGACCTGGCAATGGTAGCGGAAAAGTCAGTTTTTATTCATCAGGCTGTCCGAAAAAGTGGGAAAAGGTCTGGGGGGATAGAACTCCTATCGGGGAGATATATTTGAACCACCGCCTCCTGAGGACTACGATTCGGATGAGAGTGCTTAAATACACCAAACAAAGCAGACTGTTAGAGAATGTGTATGTGTGCGAGGGAAGGGTATGTAAGGGTAATATACAAATGTGTGACTATGAGAACTGTGGAAATGATTGTATACCTAGTACTGTGATCTATGTACACGTCATGCCAATTACATTGTCTTGGAATTGCATTGAATATTTAAATAAAAATTGTTTAAAAAAAAAATAAAGCTTTTTGAATTTGAATGGCAAAGTATCCTAATTTGCAAATGTTTTCTACATAATTAAGGCTCTGCCATATTTGCCACATAATACATCATCCACTGCATAATCTTACAGTTTAAACGTATCATTTTTGTAACGCAAACAGATAAAAAGCTACTAAAAACGTGACTTGAGATTGCTGCAAAGTGGATGGCCCGTTGCAAAGGTTGACTTATCACCTTTCTCACTGCTGCATTTGTATGTTATACTGATACTAATGAGGCAGAATCTTTGCAGAGACTTAACATGTGTAAAAATGTCTAAATAATAAAGTATGAGAAAATATATTTCATTACGCTGCAGCCTTTTTTTTGTTGCATAATTTAGTCAACACTGCAGCATCATTTTGTCCCCCATAGCTGCATAATTCCAGTGGCTCCATAGCAGGTAGCACATGTTAAAATTGCTTGTGCATGAAGCAGAGAGAGACTGTGAATCTTGCAAACTTAGTTTGGTGTGCGTGCAAATCCTGTATTGCCGATCCTTGGTGAATTGCAGCTGCTACTGATGAAACATGGCCAATGGTGGTACCAATGGCCTCAATAGCAGGGCCAGCTGGTGGAGCCCTGTGCAACAATGTTTGTTGGTGCCCCCAATGATCACCTACACCTCGGACTCCCTTACTACCACCCTTTAACAGTCCCCCTCAAGTCTCCATAACCACACTCTTTCTCAGATGCATTTAATTTGATTTACAGCTCCACTCATACCAGTGTACGGTGTCAGAGCACTTACATCACACACACTACACAGAGACAATCATTTGTATGTGTGTAAATCACTGTATAGGAAATGTTACATAAGCCAAAGGACTACAAGGTGTAGAAGCCACATGACAACCATACTAGTAGGTAGTATAGTTTGATAGCTCACTCTTCTGATCTCTCTGACAAAAGCAGTAACCTAGTTAACATTATGTGCACTTTGTGATCTGCATGGTACATGTTCTTTGCAGCAGGCACATTAACCCTCTGTGCTACCTTTCCAGGAGTCAACCCTTCCACTAGACAAAACTCTGATCTCGCTCTAGGAAGAACATTAATAACTGAAGTTGTCATGACATTTTTATTGTTGCTGAAAATTGCTGGAGGCCAGGGAGGAAGCAGCAAGTTTTTTCTAAACCATAATATACTTGCAAACATTACGCATCCACCCAAAATAGGTACCCAGTGCGGTCACACCGTTCGCACCGCCCTAACCTGCTCAAGGTTCATGTGACCTCAGTGACAGTCGCAGTGACTGGATCACTGTTGCTCTCAGGTGTGCTGCTTCGTAGGCCTGCCCGCAAGACTGGAGAGGAACTTCAGTATGGATTGTGGTGGACAGGCCTTCAAGGTTAACCCACAATTGACACCACTAGGGTACACCTGCTTGTGCTAAGACATCAGGCCTTCTAAGATCTTTCGGGGACTTCAAAGGTCAAGCATGGGAATATGCTGCCTCAGTAGAGTGGTCTGGTGGACTGGTCATGAAGGCTGAACCCGGTTCCCCAGTTCCAAATTTGACAGCTCTGGCCATAGTGCCACATCCTCTCCCCCACTGAGAGAAACTCGCATCGCCTTCAGCTACAACCTAATTGTGCCCGCTATAAACACTTGATGTGGCTCAATTCAAATTATGCACTTGATAAGAGTAATATCCAGCCTAAAAAAAAAAAGTAAAAGCAAACACTTGTAGGGAATGCAAGATTAAGTAAAGCATGTGAAATATAACCAGAAACAACATGGTTACCTTAACGATCTCTCACTCACTATTCAGACATCAGAGAGTGAGTTTACCTGAAAAGTTATGCACATCACTACATGGCCCTGAAGGGAACTGTTTCAATGTCCATTGCGAATATCCTTACAAAACGTAAGTAGTATGGTTTAAAAAGACCACGTCCATAAACCCAGAGCCATGGTACACATTTTGTGTTCCAATCCACCAATCAACCAGGTATTGCAATACATCCAGGAATGGTACACTTCCCCACCTGGGCACAACAATGCTGTTCAAAGAAAGACGAGAAAACAAAAGGCGCGCTTCACTGCAAAGTCAGTAAAGTGAGGCTGATGTGTCTGGATCTGAATAAAACCAATCTGGCCACTTTGCAACCACTCTGTCTTGCTTTATTTAGTTATGTATTTATTTTTAATATTTAAAACCTTTTGTCTCCATCCCGAGGCTGCACTTTGGAATAGAACATTTTCAGAAAAAGGGTATTTCTCTCAAGAGTGTTTTTCTTTTTTGGGCCCATTTCACAGGGAAGCAACTAAATGAAAGAAGGAAAGAGAGGTTGTGAACCGTTTCTTCAAGCCACGGTTTTCAGTAAGTTAGAAGCAAGACAGAAAGAGAGGAAATAATAGGAAGAGGGGGGGGGCGGCTGCCAGCACGGAAGAGAAGAGGACATTGTCTGTGTCTTCTCCGGGCAGTAAGGAAGAGACGGAGTCCTTTTCCTTCTCTGCCCGTCCCCGAAAGTCCACAAAAGCAAGCCGAGCCTTATCTGAATGCCTTTGCTATTTCTGCCATCCTGGGACACAGAGGAGACTCACGCAGGGGACGGCCGGTCACTCACCTGCAGACTAGAGAAGTAATTAAATTATGGGGTGCCTCCAGGCTCCGCTCCAGCCTCTCTTTCAGCCGTCCCTGGCATCCTCTGCCTCAGTCATGCGCACTTTTTATTGCGCGACCCCCAATGCGCTGACTCCAGACCCCACACTAAGGGTGAAAGACAGAATAGACGTCACTGCACGCAGCGTATCACGGTGCAGCCACCAGGTCAGAGGTGGATTTTTAATAAATAATAGAGGCTAGCCTAAATGAAATAAAATTGGGGGGCATCACAGACACGATCCCGGACGTTGCATGCTGCACCAACAGCAGCTGCATTTTGATGCAGATAGTGCTTGTTGTTTGCTCAGTCACGGTCACGCCTCAGGGTCCAAATCTGCCCCAGCACCAAAACCGGCCCCCTGTCCCAAAACCGGCCCCCACCCCATCCAGCCTACAGGGGGGATTACCTGTGCCCAGAATTGCCAGTCCGGCCCTGCCACCCATGCTTCACATTCCTAGTTTGCCTGTGTTGCTTCCCCCGCCCTCTGTTGCTTCTGCTCTGTAGTGCTTCGCCCCACTGTATTGCTTCCTTCTCCATCCGTGCCCTCTGTTGCTTCTCCTCCCCCCACCAGCGCCTCAAAAAAAGAGGAAAAACTCTTTTCGTGCTGCTTTATTTATTTTATTTCCACCTCAGATCAATAAATATAAAGTAAAGATACTTGCTGTGTGCGCCTACAAAATGAGGGGGTGGGGATATAATGCACCAATATCTTTTGTTTACTTTTTTAATTTTTATTTCAAAGTGTTTTTATTTATTTTTATACAAGGACACATTCGCAATCCTGTTACAAGGTTAACCAGTCGCAGTTTATACAACAATGTCCTGAGACATTATGACACGTTTTGTTTAACTACCCCACATGGGCGTGGCCACGCGGCAGACCAGGATGGCCACTTGCTAGGGCTGTTCAGTAGTCCTCCGACCCCAACCCAATAATCTGTTCCATTAATCCCCATTTCAGGTGCAGATCTTCGCGCCTTAAGGTGAGCGGTGCCCAACGCTGCTGCCAGGGGCGAAAACGAACACCGAGGGGCCGACTTACCCGTACTTTAATCCTGTGGCCTTCTACGTGTGGAAGCCGGGGCCTGTAGTTGCAGAGCCTGTCGACTTGTATGCTGAGGGTGCCGGCGTGCCCCCTCCCCATCCCCGGGGCATCATCCAGCCGCCAAGCAACTCCCTTCCTAGCGGCCAACGCTTGATTCCTGGGTAGCGGAGCCAGCTCTGGACTTCCGCTACCGAGTTGCGGCACCGCAGTGACTGTGGGCTGTGAGGGACTGGGCCTCGCGGAAGAGCTGCGGAAGAGCTACGGACTCGCTCGGGCTGCGATGGTGCTGGAGGCGGCCCTGTTTCCCCTGCTGTGCAGGCCGGGTGCTCCCACACCCCCATCGCCCAGAGAGCCTTGTCTTTCCTGACTGCTGGGGGCCCCTTGTGCTGCCTCCCTCTGAATCCTGCTTTCTCTAGCCCGTGCCCCTTTCCAACGGCACCGGGTCTGCGCCACACACATTCCTAACCGCAACCGCCTCGACCGCCCTTGCCTGACGTGCTCCCCGTGGTTGGAGGAGCCATTGCGAGGTACAGGAGGGAAGATACCGCGACACAAGCACCATAGGGGAGCATGACCGGTACCCAATAAATGTTGCTTGCTGCGCCGAAGGCCCGCCCTGGAGTGACTTTTCACCACTGCCTTGCGCCAACTTTGGTGTAGCGACTACCAGACAAGCTTGCTTGCCAGTGCCTCCCTCGTCTTGTGAACTCATCCACCCTCGCCATGTCCAACGCGAAGGGCGCAAAGGCCTTTCAACAGAGCAGATTGGACCGTTACACTTGCCCGAAGGCCGACCTCCCTGACAGGAAAGGAGCTTCCGACAAACAGACTGGCAACACTGAGGCAGACCCCTCTGAACCCACAATGAAAGACCTTATGGCAGCAATAACCGGGGTTCGCACATCCATTGATACCCTTTCAACTGAGGTGACACTGATCAGGGCGGACCTCGCTAAAAATCGGGAAAAGGTCAAACATCTGGAACTCACCACTGCCAGCCTAGTGGAAGATACATCGCAACTGCAGACGGACGTAAGGGAGCTTCAGGCGTTCCGACGATTCACCTAAGACAAGCTGGATAACTGAGGGGCGCTTGCGACGCAACAACATTCGCTTCCTTGGAGTGCCGCAGAACTCCGAGGGACCTGTCGTCGACCTGTTTATTGAAAACCTGATCACCACGAAACTGCAGCCGAAGGGACTGTCCACGCTGTACATTGCTGAACGAGTGCACAGGATACCAGTGGGCCGCCCAAGGCCGGGTGTCCCACCTCGTCCAATCCTTGCCAATCTGCTGAACTATAGAGACCGAGACACCATCCTTCAGGCGGCCAGGGTCGCCCCGCCAGTCCAATTGGACAACTCCGAAGTCTCCTTTTTTCCTGACTTCACTCGCGCAGTGCAGATACGCCGACGCTCCTGCTTGGATGTCAAGAGACGACTGCGCGAAAAAGGGCTTAAGTACGCCATTCTTCTCCTCGCCCGTTTGAGTGTGGAGATTGATGACAAAACCAGGTTTTTTGACTTGCCAGAGGTCGCATCTGACTGGCTAGACACCCTGAAGGCATCATCGGAGCGAAGACTTCTGACTCTCTGAAAAGAAAGTACCTTATGACCAGATTGTCTCTTGCAGTTCCGGGTCCCACTATTATTTTTGGTGTCTGTCTTGTCTGCAGATCTTTGACATTTGATAACATTGAACTGGGCACCTGCCTCCTTTAGTAGCCAATGTCTCTTCTATGATGATTATGTCAATATGCACCTAAATCCATGATGGTGTGTGGGGAGGGCAAATGGGGCTGTAGAGCCTCCCCCCACGTTATTCTTTTAGTCACATAGTTGGGCGACAGGCACTCTGCATTTTTATATATGGGCAGTTCTGAGCCAAGAGTGCAGGGAAGCAGGGTGGGGGTGGTTGAGAAGGTTTTTCTGTTTGTTGTATTGTGTTCTATCTCGATGGTACATCTTTTGCTCACAATGTAACCTGCTACACGTCATGCACGAATTCATGGGGACACAGCGTAACAAGGAACTCAAAGTCTTAAGCTAGAATGTCAACGGGCTTGGGGACAGAATCAAAATAACAGTGATACTACAGGATATTAAGAGGTTTTCGCCAGACATCGTATTGCTTCAAGAAACCCACCTTATAGGCAATGTATGTAAGGCAATGCACAGGTATGGATACCACATGGTGGCACATGCTGGCATCACGTCTGGCTCAAGAGGGGTGGCATACTGCAGAGGAAATCGTTCCCCTTATCTGTCACAACCACGTATCTAGACGACCGTGGGAGATACGCTGAGATCACAGGCACCTGGGAAGGTGTTACCTTTAGTCATTTCCAAATATGCGCCGCCAGGGCTACAAGCTGCAACCTTCACAGACCTCAGCACCATATTGCTAAAGTTATCAGAGGGACACTTGGTTTGGGCGGTGATTTTAATTCAGTCTTGTCAGGCTCGCTCGACAGGCAACCTCCTCGTACATTACCCAAGGCTGCTCACTCCTTTCCTAGATTTTTAGATGCAATGGGTTTAGTTGACAGCTGGAGAACTTACAACCCAGACAAGATCCAGTACACTTTCCACTCTGGGGCTCACAACAGCCTTTCGCGCCTTGACTACATAATTGTCCCGGCCCCACAGGTCTCCACCATTCACGAGATCCGACACCTGGCCAGAGGAATATCAGACCATTCCCCCCTATCCACATTGTTCTCGACCACACACAAGTGGGACGCGTTGCACCTATCAACCCCTGGTAACTCAAAAACCCAAAAATTAGTAAAGACCTCAATAAATACATTGACAATTATTTCCTGGAAAACTAGGGTACGGTGGAATCACCCCAGACATCGTGGGAGGCCTTTAAAACTGTGGTTTGGGGCCAGGCCCTCTCTCTCATAGCAGGATCCAAAAAAGACATGCTTAAAGCCATTTCAGAAGCCGAGCATAAGATTTATTGCCTCAAACTGGAAATAAACACTGATGCCACCCCGGAAGCCCTTCACTCACTTCGTTTGTATCAAGATGAATATCAGGCTCTGGCCACAGACCGTGCAAAGCTAACGGGGCAAGACAGACTAGGACGTATCTATGACTGGGGAGACCAGGAACTGGGGAGACCAGGCCGTGAAACTAATCGCCTGGCTGGACAAGAAAGACCACGCTAGTAGACTTGTCCCAGAACTTAGAGACTCTGACGGATCCCTCATCACAGACCACCAATCCATGGCCAACCACTTTGCAACGCACTTCCACTCAGTCTACAGCTTGGTGACGTCCTACACAGTCAGACTGCTCGGACCTCATCAGAGATATCTCACTCCCAACCCTCTCTGACACCGACCAGGCTTTCATAAATAGCGCCCTTACAACGGATGAAATTGCATTGGCGATCCGAGCACTCCAACCGGGCAAGGCTCTCGGCCCAAATGGACTCCCAATCGAACTTTACAAGCTCCGTCCCAACAAATTAGCCCCAAACCTGAAACTCATGTATGAAGATAGCCTTGAAAAAGGAGCGCTGCCCCCGATCAGAGACTCGCCACTATAGTTGTGATCCACAAAGACGGAAAACCAAAAACAGACTGCGCCTCCTACCGCCCTATATCCCTTCTTAATGCAGAACCCAAAATATTAGCTAAAATTCTCGCCAACAGACTGATTAAAGTAATCTGGGATTTAGTGAATCCCGATCAATCAGGCTTTATGCCGCGAAGGAACACGGCTTTGAATCTGCGCAGACTGCACGGGGTGCTGGGCAGGGCTTCTACTATATGGGAGAATGCAGTCATGGCCTCTTTAGATGCCACTATGGCATTTGATACCATTGAGTGGCCTTATCTCTTTGCAGTACTTGGGAAAATGGAATTCAGTCCGGTCTTCTGTCGGTGGGTGTGTCTGCTATATAGCGGGCCTATGGCGCAAATTGTTGTTAATAACAAGAAATCTGATACATTCCACCTTAGCCGGGGTACCCGTCAGGGGTGCCCCCTCTCCCCATTGCTGTTCGCCCTGGCCCTCGAACCCCTTGCGGCATGGATCCGCAAAGATGTCATGACCCGAGGGATGCGATGGTCGGAGGACTGGGAAGACCGCATCTCCTTGTATGCTGACGATATTCTCCTCTATCTTACGTCCCCCAAGAGATCCCTCATTGCTGTTTTTGATATCCTAGCCGCCTTCGCAGGTATTCCGGATTCCGCATGAACTGGCAGAAATCCCTCCTCTGTTTTACATGGGGGTCCTCCTTCACTACCCCAGAACTGCCCAATACCTATTGTCTCGGACGGCTTCAAATACTTGGGCATAAACATCTCTCTAGACCCACTGGTCAAGTATGACCATAACCTTGCCCCACCTCCCCCCCACAACGACTCAGAAGTGACATCGCGCATTGGAAGACACTCCCACTTTCACTTTTGGGTAAGGCAGCCCTTTTTAAAATGATGTTTCCTCTATGCCCTCCGAAACTCCGCTGACCCTTTCCCCAACGCATATTTTAAAGAGGTCGAAGGACTCCAGCAAGACCTTCTGTGGGCTGGGCGACCGAGCATAGCCATGAAAAAACGTAAGCTTAGTTGGGCGGTATTTGGTAACCCGACATCAAGAGAAACTCTGGGCGGCACACCTCACAGCTATTAACCATTGCACCTACGGCCGCCCAGATGATCCGGGTTTCAATATGGACCGATGGCTCCTCCAGAACGGGTCTTTTACCCGTGCATTATACTGCAAGCCAGATAGATACCCACTCACCGGCCCCACACGACACACAGTTAAAATTTGGCATGCTGCAACTAAATCCCTCGGCTGGAGCAATAAGTTGACTCTCGCCACTCCGTTGTGGGACTCTCAAAAGACTAGGAGACTTGCGACAATTCAAGGGCTTCGACAAGTGGGGCCTAATCGGCATGTCCCACATCAAAGACCTTTGGAGTGCTGAGGGCATGAAATCCTTTGCCATTCTGCAGTGCCAATACTCCCTCGCAAACTCTGAGAGCTTTTGCTACCTCCAAGTCCCGCACGCTCTAACTACAACACTGCCCTGCGGCGCTACCTCTCCGGAAAACTCCCCTTTAGATGACAGACTGTTAGATGGACACCTACCCGAGAAGGCCATCTCCCTTACTAGCTAATAAACAATGTAGATGACCACCTACTGGCACTGTGTGAGAAATGGACTAGGGATGGGTTCGAGCTAAATGATGAAGACTGGCAGACGGCAGTCTCATCCCCTAGGACTGTTGCTATCCCGGCGCTGCTCCGCCTAGTGCAACTAAAAATCCTTTACAGGGTATACATGACTGGACCCCAATTAGTATGCATAGGTGGGTTAACGAACGACTCGTGTAGACGGGGATGCACTCAGTCAGGTACGTTCACGCATATCCTCTGGCACTGTGACTTAATCCAAGAATACTGGTGTGCAATCCATGTGGCCATGAGCGAAACATTGGGTGTCGAAATCAAACCACTAGCATCCAGGTACCTCCTCAATGTCTGGGAGCCAACCGATCTCAATACATACGCAACACAATGGGTCACTCTCGCTTGTATACTTGCCAAGAGGAACATAGCTCAACTCTCGGGGGCCTCCCATACACCCACGGTTGCTGACTGGAAAAAAGACCTGGATTGGAGTACGTTACGCGAAGAAACCGTATGTGGCCCGGGGAATGGTCTACGATATGGGCCCATTGGAATGCTTATCGAGTAGATATTTGTTCCCCCTTCAAGAAATAGATAGCGACGATTCTCCCTCCCCGTGATTTCCACTGAATTATTTTACTGTGATCTTATGCTATTTTCTTTGTAACCGGTTGTACCCTGCCTGCTAATCATTGTGACAATGTACCATCATATCGAGATTGTTTAATAAAAAGATTTATAAAAAAAAACTTACCCCACATGACGTTATTTACTGAAAATGAGAGAAAGGCTGACCGAAAAAGGCAGGAAAGAAAGGGATGAAAGAAGAGATATGGGACAGGCTCTGTGAGTTACATATCTTAATAAGCCATGCTGCACAGCATTGGGGATGCTGTACAGCACCGCTAAAATCGGACGCAAAACCAATAGGTCCCAAAGGCGAGACCTGTTGCGTTTGCCAAGGCCTGTTTCAAACAGATGTTATTGTCGCCCTCGCCTGCTTCTGTTGGCCATCTTGTCAATGACTACGGTAATGGTTCAGGTGCCCCAGGCCCATATCGCTGTGGATACCCGATTATAGAATACCTGTGGATGAAAGCAACAAATTAGGAAAGTCTAAAGGGGAGTGATAGGTACACATGTTTTTGACACTATGTGGCCCTTTTGCCTTACTGCTTTGCATAGTGAATGTAAGCCATTGATTTAATATGAATTTTGGTTCCAGTTGTGCGATTTCATGTTTATCTTTTGCATTATATAATGTAATGTAATGTAATGTGTATACTTGTAAAGCGCACTGTTGCCAGCCGGCGTCCTGGCGCTGTATACAGCTGGGCAACCCGTCCTGGCTTTCCCTGTGGGATGGTCCCTGCTGGGAATCCCCTGCTTTGATGGGGCCGTTGTGGAGATTAGGCAAGCTAATGCCCAGAGTTGCCGAGTGAGACCCCTGGTTAGAGTAGGCACCAAGGCGAGAATTATCGAGTCCGCTGACCCAGGTCCACGACCCTGCCGCGTCGGGAATTGAACCCTGGTCCCCTGCGTCGGGAATTGAACCCTGGTCCCGGCCGACTTCTGCTTCTGGGTCTGCCGCCTCTAACCAGTGAGCCACACCACTCCACTCCATATCCTACCAGCTGTGCTTTCACACTGCGAAGAATGTAAATGAATACATTTGTGAACCTGAAAATGTGACAAATGTTGAAAAGTATTTCACTCGAGCTGGTGTACTTATATTTTATGGATGTAATGAAACATTTGTTCATGTAATTAACGTGTGCTGTTAAGTTTTTGTTAATTGGGAGTAATCGCTTGCCTCACTTTAACTGGATCTTTGTGTGTTTTTTTAAGTATTGAAGTTAAACCTAGAAAGTAGAAAAACAAACAAGAGTAAACCATAACTACTTCGTCTACTAACTGCTGCTTTCAACACTTACCAGCTTAAGCGGTTAGCAACATGCGTCAATATTTACAGTGCAAAGTACACAGTGGAGCTGTTTTAATTTCAGAAGTACCAGTGGGCAAACATCCGATTTGAGTAACCCCTTCCAAACTTTTTCAGAACGGTGTTTTGAAACACAAAACGAGTACAAATAAAATTCTGCTGAAAGCTTTATACCATTGAAACAGTATTCGCTGTTTAGGAGTATTTTTTTTAAAGTTCCTAATTAAAAAATAGATTCCTTACATTTGATGTTTAATAACTTTCTAACACCTGGGGCTGGTATTCAGTGAGAACCTTATTTATGCATGGGATAGGTACAAAAATCAGGTGGCGAAAAACATGGAAGCCAAGATAACAAGGTGTTCGTTAGGACTCGCCCTGCGATTGCAGGCCAAAGGCCTGCTGTCGCAGAGCGAGTCTTTTGTAATCGTTTCAGGCTTTTGACTTTCAAGGACTAGGCAGAGCGGACAAGAGGCTGTTACGCGCACGCAGCCGGCCGCAATCGGATCAGGTCGCGCGCTCACCCTCTCCTGTCTCTTCTTTCTCTCCTTGGAAGCCTCATGCATACACACACACAGCCACAGCCCCTGCTTTTCGCACAAGCACACACACAGAGACACACACACGGGCACACGAGCGCACATACACACACACACATGCACACATACACACACACACATGCACACATACAGACACCTCCCCCCCCCCCAAGGGTGAGATGTTCCCCCCCTCTTTCCTCGCACTCACCTGAGAGGTCGGCGCGGGCCCCGTCGAGCAGCAGGAGGCAGGCGGTGGGCAGCAGCGGCGGCTCCATGGCGCTCGGTCCGTCCGTCTGTCTGACTGCCGGCGCGTGCGTAAGAGAACAAGGACCAGTGCGTCCCTCCTACGCACTGAGCGAGCGCGTGCCCGCCCGCCACAGAAAGAGAGCAGGACAAGGACCCAGGTTTAATGTCAGCTGCGTACGACCCGAGCCCGAGGACAGGGGGCAGACCAGGGCCATGGAAGTATAAGAAGGACAAGGCCCGCGGCCCGCCTGCGCTCGTGTATCGCTTTGTGTGAGCTGCCAGGTAACAGTGAGTATTCCCAATATTCGGCGTTGCTTTGGGGGTGCCCAGACACTCGTCTCCCAAGCTCGGGTGTCTTTTTGCCGCAGCTCAGGGCACTGCTTACACTCTTTATTTTCAGTGCGCACTTTGATTTTCAGCAGACCTGCATCCCTGTGCTATGGCAGTAGCCGCCGCATACACCGTGACATGTGCAGAGACGGCGCCAAGTCCACACAGTTATTTATTTAATGCGTTTTTATATAGCGCGGACTTTACCCGAAGGCGTCAGAGGCTTCACAATAGAAACAGAACTGATACTTGTTTAATTTACACAGAGAACAGTTAAACCTTTACTTTTCGGATTACACAATATGTTTGTACAGTGTATTTAGGTGCTCGTTATTTCTGTTTTCTTCACTGAGTTTTGCACTTTCTTTGCTTCTGACAGATTCCCCGAACGCCCTGTTTTATACTTTGGTGCAGGCATGTTTGAATGCCCTGCTCTGCTTCCCACAATGCCCCTGCTCTCCTGGTGTGCCTCTTTGGGAAAAAACCTGAACCTTCACAGATGTTACATACTCATGCCTGTTCACAAGCCTTGCTTCCTTTACCATGCTACGTTAATATTGAGATGCACTCGCCAGTGCAAACAACACAAAGATTGACCTCGCCACCCATGATAGTTTTGGAAACGGGTTTCTTTAAAGAGGACAGAAGAAGTTCAGACTAACTGGGACATTGAACTTCCAGCACACTGCTGTTTACCTTTTTTTTATATTCATAAGTTAATAATATTTAAATAAACTAGTCACCAAGTGACTAATAGAGCAAATCTAACGAGTCATCTCCCACTGTAAAGACAGGAGCACCTTGCAAGAAATGTTTTGTACAATTGGTTCAAGTATTTTGCACCACAGTATACCATATATGAGAAGTAAAAAGAACTAACCTTTTAGAGTGCATTCCGCTGCAGAACCATGATAATGGCATATGTTCCCTTCACAATCAAGCTGTAATTGCCAATAAAAATCATTTTTGGATAGTTGGAAACAGATTCTAAACTAGTAGACATGCATGTCCCTGGTGGAAACCATAGATGAATGTGATGAAGGAAACCTTGCTTTAGTGACTTCCATGGGTACATTCTTCAAGAGGGTGTCTTTCTTTGCAGATCGAGCATTGCCTAAAGCTGCTGTGGTTTTCCGGAATTGTCACATATGCTCCTCCCAGCTCATGCATACTTAAGGAGGAAGGCATGGGTCCTAAAACTACACCACAAGAGGTGTTTCTCCTATGCTGCTGCTTCTTCAGCTTCATGGCAGTCACTAAGGGGCTTATTTACAAGCCCCTTTTGCTACTTTTGTGACACTTTTAACATGGGAAAAGTGACACAAAAGTGGCGCAAGCAGCTTGTAAATATGCCCCTAAGTTTGTAAGCTAATTGGATACAGAGGCAAAGCCACAGTTTTGCGGGTAGAATTTGGGATTTTTCTTTTAGCCCTTAACCATTAAATGGATGCTGTTTTTGGCTTCCCATTCTTTAAAGATTCTGTTGCAGAACCTCTGTTGAAACAATTGCCACATAGGACTCTCCAGCTTTCATTCATTTCACTTTGCATATTTCTCTATTTTATTACCTGCTCACTCTCTTTATTCTTTGATACTGGGAAAGATTTTTTTAAGAACTTCAGCCCATTGGTCAAAGATGTAAGCTGTCGAGATCAATGTGGACTAGCTAAGTTTAAGGGGAGGGGGGATTTAAGTGACTCTGGTACGTCAGACAATAGAAAGGAAAAAAGCAATATTTTCCTTATAAAGCCCTCACCCACCGACCTAGTCGGTGGCATGCTTCATCATCGGGCCCACCACAGTGGCACCGAATGTGCCCCGGGTGTGCTACAACGCCAGGTGACTGCAGAGCTGGTATATTGCTGCGTGTGCAGTGAAGGAGTGAGAAGTGAAAGTTTAAAAAGCTATACAAGAAGTCCCAGCACCCGAGGGTTAACAAGTATTTAATAAACTGGGCCTCTGTTAGCTGTTAAAAAGGCAAAAGGACAAAGTGGAGTATATGATGACCTCCCGTGTCCAGTGTGGTCCATGTCGGGCGCCGCAGAAGGACGAATAGGTCCAAGGAGGAACCAGACCGAACTACTCGGTCTCTTTCTCTGCCAGGCGACCCATGAGGCTTTTTACCAAGAAATAACAGAAAAAGCTTGAGGGAATCCCCCTCGAACAGTTACAGCGCCTTAGCGAGCGCAACACATAGTCAAGAATTGACACAAACACTTAATTTAGTTTATTATTATTTAACCTGCACCTTATCACGTTACACTTTGGTCCTGAGGAAAGCCAGCTTATAATATAAAAGGCACTGGCAGAAACATGTAGACCACACTGGACACGGGAGGTCATCATATACTCCACTTTGTCCTTTTGCCTTTTTAACAGCTAACAGAGGCCCAGTTTATTAAATACTTGTTAACCCTCGGGTGCTGGGACTTCTTGTATAGCTTTTTAAACTTTCACTTCTCACTCCTTCACTGCACACGCAGCAATATACCAGCTCCGCAGTCACCTGGCGTTGTAGCACACCCGGGGCACATTCGGTGCCACTGTGGTGGGCCCGATGATGAAGCATGCCACCGACTAGGTCGGTGGGTGAGGGCTTTATAAGGAAAATATTGCTTTTTTCCTTTCTATTGTCTGACGTACCAGAGTCACTTAAATCCCCCCTCCCCTTAAACTTAGCTAGTCCACATTGATCTCGACATATAACCCAGGGGATACGGGCTAGCGTACCTAGTCCTCTCTCTCTCTTTGATCTGTATAATATATAACAAAGATGTAAGCTACCTTAACCATGATTCTGATGTTTTAGGGGTTAGTCGGATAAACATAAAGTACTTTGGGAGAAGCTGTTTATTCAGGTTTAAATGAATGCATTTCCATCTAAAGAAGGCCAGACTTAATGACTTTGTCAATGCTTGTTTTAGGTCAAGCCTAGTAAAATCATGCGCTGCTCTGTAAGGCATGCTGTATTGAGGTAGGGACTTGATGCTCCGCCCACTCTCCGCCCACATTTTTAATTGGCTTGTCTCATTGTCCTCTGTAAAATATGGCTATTCATTGGTCAAAAGGCTTAGTAGTCCCTCCTTACTACTGCCATGTCTCATTTTGTAGCCTTCCATGGCAATATACCCCGTTAAGTGTGTTGTTGCCGGGTAGGCTTTTACTACATCCTCCGAGCACTATTTTCTCAAATAGATTTGTCCTGCCGGCTGTTGCAGGCAGGACACGCTGTCTCCTGAGGCTTTTAAATTTTTTTTTATAGTAAGCATTTGCAATGCAATAGGTCTCACATTTGCGAGAGTTTAGGAGCGGTTTGGAGAACCCTGGTTTAAGCTATTAGCATTAAAAATAACAATGCCTTTTATTTATCTGTTTTAAAAGCAACACATAAAAAAAGGCATTGGCATTTACAATGACAATAGCTCAAACTCTCATAAATGCGAGGCCTATTGCATTGAAAATGCTTGTTTTGTATTAAGCATTCGCCTATTTAGAACTGACCTCTTCATCTCTCTACGTGATGCTGGTATGTCGCATTCCTTAGAGGTAAAAAGAAAGTCTAACTTTTATAAATGCAAACAGCATTCAGGTGCAAGAGTTGGGTAGATTCTTTTTCACATGACCGCCCTGGTAACCTTTAGATGTACTCCCCAAAAAAAGAATAGAACAGAACAAACCTCATAGCTCTAGTTATCGTAAAAGGAATGGTAGAATTGTGCAAATAGTTTCACAGTTTTGGTGATATCCAGTCCGGTTCCTGGTGCACGAGGTCCAGGCTAGATTTTTAAAATAACCTCTGTGGAAGTTAGGTCTAGTTAGATTGTGGCTACATTTATTTTATGACTATCTCGAAAATCTAACCTGGACCCAACCCTCTTGTACTATGGACACCTTTGCTCTAGACGTGTCCTATATGGATATCTGTATGCCACACAGGGTGCAAGTATCCGCATATGTATTTTAGGGCGAAACAAAAAAAAGTCGGATGATAATAAAATACCTACAAAGAAAACAAGAGGAAAAACAAATTATATGGAGGTTAAGCCAACATATACATTACATTTGGTCTCGCTGAGAGAGCGCATGCAGCGCATGCGCTGCCTTACGCAAGACCTTAAAAATATCTAGGATGAGCAATGTGGGGAAAAGTGTTGATTCTCTCACATTGTGACAACTTTAAGTAAGCTTATGGCGCAGTTTGTATTAGTCTTTCTTGGAATCTCTCTATGACTGGGACATGAACCGTATGTGACTAAGTAAGTGGTAAATGCGTCAGATTTGGGCTATGTTACATGCTGCGTTTGCCTCAGTATTGTTGGGAGGCAGATTGTGAACTACACAGTAAACTTTATACACTGCAGTGTTCAAACACTTTGGGTGTTTCTGCTAAGGCTGATGGGGCTCAAATGATGACTCAAACCTGCTTTTTCACAGAGACCATTAGATTCAAATGGAGCTCTGTGCCACCAAGGCATTTTTTGTCCCGATTTTCGATGAAGTGAAGGCCAAAATATTGGAAATAACTATTAAAAATCAACAGTTGTAGCAAGCACAGGTGAAAATGTGTGGCCTTTCATTTCTCGTGGAAGCAAAGTTGGGCTTGGATCTGAAAGCAGTACTTAATTTGTGCAGGTAGTTTCTGGTGCTCAGCAACAGCACTTAATTGTCAACACCAGGACGTATGGCAGTCTGCCACATGGTAGCTCTATTTGTCTGATTTAGAAATGAGCACAACAAAAGTTGGCTAATACCTGCATTTCAAGCCATTCGTAAAGCTTTGGGGTCCTAGAATAGTCTGATATGTCATCCTTGTAAGAGTGTGATAGGTAGTAGTTGTGTTGGTACTATCATTGGCAGCACTGGCAGGAGCAATGGGTGGTGCAAGCTGTGGTAGCCTCCTGACGAGGGCCCTGGCACTTTGTTTTACAAATTAAGCACTGTCTGCTAGGGTATGCACACTAACCTTCCCCACATCATAGCACATTTGATCTTTGTTAGACCTGGCACCATTGGCATGGGTCTCCCCTGCATTTTTGCATTTGCCTCCTATGTTTTTGCTGTGTGTTGGACTCCGTTTTGCTGGTCTAGATGCTTTGGGCACTTTGCCACTGCTGTTCTTTGCCAGAGTGCAAGTGCTCCCTTTGTAAATTGTTGGTATGGATTAGTGATTCCATGTTTGGCATATTTGATTTACTTGTTAGACCCTAGTATAGTGCACTGTGTGTGCCCAGGGCCTGTAAATCAAATGCTGCCAGTGGGCTGCAGCACTGATTGTGCCACCCACAGAAGCCGCCTGTAAAATGTAACTCTGGCCTGTCATTCCAGAGCCTGTGTGCAGTCTGGGACTACCATGTCGACTTGGCAAGTGCACACATTTGCCAGTCCCTAAACCTTCCTTTTTCTACATATTAGTCACCCCTAAGGCCTTGGGTCACTGCCCAAGGTACCCCTGTGGGCAGGGTACATTGTATGTGAAAGGTAGGACATGCCCTGATGTGTGTGACATGTCCTGATAGTGAAATACTGCCAATTTAGTTTTTCACTATTGCAAGGCTACCTGTTCCCATAAGACAGGATGGGGAGTTTGTTATAATATCTTATAAACATACCTGCCCCTGGGAACAAGGTAGAAAAATGAAGTTTGATATGCCTGAACTCAGAATGTTTAAATGCATCTTTTAGTAAGGGTGAGTTTTACATTCTGTGTTTGAAAATACCACTTTTAGAAAGGAGGTATTTTCTTGCCTAACCATCCAGTGTGCCTCTGCTAGGGTTGTGTATTGCATGTCCGGCTTTTGGGTGACAGGGGCTGGAGAGATGCAGTGGCTCCAGAAGTCTGATGAGTCAGGGCTGGGCTGAATAGACCCAGGCTGCATTTTGAGTAGGGGGAGGAGATTTCCTTTCATCTGAATTGGCCTAGTCTGCCTTCAACAATGCTGTCTCCACCTCCTGCCAGGAAGCTGCACCAGTGAGGACAGAACTGGTTATGGCTGGGTACAGACACTCTCTGCCTTCAGAGAACAAAGGATTTGTTTGTGTAAAAAGTGGGGCCCAGAACCCGGACTTTAAGATCACTTCTGGGAAATCAAGAGGAACCTGTGCCAAAGAGAAGAGCCGGAGAAGCTGTTGAGGAATACTGGCCTGTGCTGTTTGCTGTCTGGGGTTGGCCTGAAGTGGCTGCTTGCTGCCAAGGAAAGGAGAAAAGAACTTTGCTGTTTGCTTTGTCACCTGCTTGAGGAAAAGATCTCCAAGGGCTTGAAACTGAACTTTCCTCCTGTTCCTAAGTCTCAGGGACACAAAGACTTCCCCCCCCTTCTGTCTCTGTGCATCTAGAACTGCTGTTTCAGCTGCCACAGAAGGAAATTGCAACACCAACGCCAGCAAACGACGCCGTATCCTGCACTGAAGCCGTGGGTATCGCTCATGAAGAGCACAACGCATCGCCCCGACTTGCACCGTAGGCCTGACGCCACGCCGCATCAGCTCCTTAGCTGACATCGAGGCTGCTGCCTACACCGGAGCCGAGGACACAGCTCATGTCGTCCATGATGCAACGTCCCGAATCGCCCGGACCTCACTGATGCTGGTGCTTCATCAACGCGGAGCTGATCCTCGACTTAGGTGACTCCCGAATCCATCGACATTGCACTGTCGTAAGGAACCGTCACCTCCCCGACACAGTAAGGAAGCAATGTCTCACATCCTCTGAACTGCAGTAAGGAACAGAAGCTTCACCTCCCCAGGGGACGTAAGGAACGGATGCCGCTTGGGGCCAATGAAGCATCACTTCCCCGACGCCGTCCACCGTCTTTGCTTTCATGGTTTCCAAGGTACTGTTCTTTGTGTGCAAGACGCCGCGCACTATGCGGTCGGCGCCATTCTTTGGGATTTCCATCTTTCACAACGTCGTTATAACTCCAGCTGGAGTTATTTGTTGCTACAAACTGTTTTTTAGTGAATAACCTATTTTTAAGGATATCTTTATAACTATGTTGTGGATTTTTGTTGTTTGGTCTTGTTTTGGTTTAGATAAAGATTATTTATTTTTCTAAACTGATGTCTATTTGTAGTGTTTTCACTGTATTACTGTACGTGTTCACAAATGCTTTACACACTGCCTCTGCGATAAGCCTGTCTGCTCATGCCAAGCTACCAAAGGGGTGAGCAAGGCTTATTTTAGGAGTGTATCCCCCTTACCCTGACTAGAAGCAATGGTCCCTATTTGGACAAAGGTACCTACCTCTGCCAACTAGAGACGCTCATTTCTAACAATCTTGTTGGTGATAGAGATTCTGATTGTATCACCTAACTAACTCGCCACATGCTGGGATATGTGCATGTGTGTGTGTATATATATATATATATATATATATGTGTGTGTGTGTGTATGTGTATATATATATGTATGTTCTCTTGAACGCATAGTACGTGAGAGAGAAGGTGCAAACTGTAGGAGCTTTGATATATAGATAGATAGATATATATTCACTGAAAAAACCATAGGTTTCAGGTACGTTATTGTTAGTTGGACATTTTACTCGTATAAAACCAGGGATATTCGGCCGTTATAGTTAGTAGAGCTAACTATAACTCGCGCCCCTGCAGTGCACTGTTGATGATGCTGATGATGTCCCATATTAAATCACTCATGATCTGCTCAGTGACATCACTGATGAAACATGAGCAGATAATCAAAGACAGGAAAGCTATGAAATTCCAGAGTGACAGGATGACTATCTTAACGGAAGAATCGAAAACATCCACCACCAGCAATTATCCTCCTCAGCAGCGAAGCCCTCACGAATAAGTGACCCAAGTGAATCGGATTTGAGTTCTGAAATCGAATCGGACCCAGAAGGATTGGCAAGAGGCAATATGAACCGTAAAGCACCTACACCAGTCCAGGAGTTTTTTTTTTTTGATGTCAAGAATGTATTATGAGCCTGAGACCAAGACCAACACAATAAGAACAAACCAAGATAAAAACTGCAAATCAAAAAGAAGGAGAAGGAAAGACCGGAGATGGGGAAAGCATAACGCAAAAAGCAGCGAAAATGACATACAGAAAGAACAGATGGCGATAATGGCACACACTTAAAAAGACAACAGTAATCAATTTACCAGCCATGGATTTAATGCCAGATGAGAAAAGGATTTTATCTTTAGGATTATCATATTGTATAAATACTAACTTTGACTACACTCAAACTAGGATAGATGTACACCAGTTCTCAAGCAAGCTTAAATTGCGTAAACATTTCTTCAATACAACGATGAATGATAAGTAAAATAAGACACAAATTGCAAACACTGCTGCCACAGGTACACTTTCTGTAGCAGATATGAGCCTCCGGCAAGGTCTGGTGTAACTGAACTATGAAGAAACGTCTAGCCAAATATCACCTCTGGAAGTGGCAATTAGATCAGATATAGACATATATGGTACTATACGGACTCCATTCAGACCCAGATCTATTTTTTCACCCATGATGCCCAAAGATGGAATTGACATGCTCCCTGACAAAGTAACCAAAGACCTCAAAGAATTAGCTCTAAGGAGTAGCAGAGAGTTCATCAAGACTAAACATAACCAAAGGACAGAATATACAAATCTAGTGCCGAAAATCAAACAAAGAACTGACATTGTAGTACGATGGTCGGACAAAGGGGGAAATCTAGTCCTATGACTTTTAGAGATGTATAACAAGGAAGCCATGACACAGTTGCAGGACAGAAACTGCTACTGCTGCATCAGCGCCACAAACATTGGAGTGAAAGAAAAATTCCATACGGCACTATATGAGTGGAGAGGTGTAGGATTGATCTCCAAACACGAACTAGACTTTATCAAGAATGACTTTCCTGTAACACCTCAACTATATCTTATCCCCAAAATTCACAAGGATGCCCTTTGCCCCCCATTTCAGCCATTCGGGGACTGTTTGAGAATAGTAGCAGATTCATTGATTTTTTTTTTCTCCAGCCACATGTACATGAACTGCCTGCTTATATCAAAGATACAGGTGATTTTTTTAACAAAGATCTATGACTATGCATGGAATGAAGACTATGTATTTAGGACATTAGATTTACAGAGTCTGTATACCAGCATTAGACACAGGGATGGCTTGAATGCAATTAAGTTTTATCTAGGAAAGAGAGCCATAGAGTTACACCAACATACCAAAATGATACTACAAGTGGCAGAACGGTGTTTAGAAAACAACATGTTCATCTTTGATAGATTATTCCATAAACAAACACAAGGCACAGCCATGGGTACTTGCTTCACCCCCAGCTATGCTAATTTGCATATGGGCTAGTGGGAGGAGCAAGTACTCATGACAATACACCACACACCTATGTCTGAAAATGTGATGTTATACGATATATATATTCTATGGCAAGGTACTGAAATAAGTGCTAGGAATTTTGCAAATGAAATTAACGACAACTGTTTGAACTTAACATTCACATGTACAACCAGTACGGAGTCAATCAAATTCCTAGACCTCGAACCGTACATACAATATGGCAAAATACAGTCTAGGACCTTCAGAAAACCAACATCAGGCAATGCAATCTTGTATGCTAGTAGTTTCATCAGACCAAGTTAAAAGAGAGCATACCCTATGCAGATTGCGTAAGGATGAAGCGCATCTGCAGTACAATAGCAGGCCTTAGCGAATCAACAAAAGGTCTCTTTAAGAGACGGAGCAGTAGAGGTTATGACAAAAAAACTTTGTACAAGGCAGAGAAGAAGTGTGCTAACATCAAGAGGGAGGATCTCTTGCACTCCGCAACTCAAAAAAGCAAATAAAGTGATAAATATGACACAAATACAACCCCAAGTCTCATTACAGGGTACAACACTTACCACACTAACTTACTTATGATACTGCACAAGCATTGGCCATTGGTTCGCGGTGATCCCGTTATAGGCGGCATCTGTACCAAATTCCCACAAATTACATTCAGACAGTCAAAATCTATGCGCCTAGAGTTACTCTGTAATGCACCAACGCTTGACAAAGGAGCTGGCTGGTTCAAACCGCGGAGAGATTTTCAGAACTGCTTTAAATGTAAAGCGTGCAAACATGGTGTGAATTCCCGAACCATCCCTCTACCACTCAGAAACACCCCTTTTGAAATCTGTGGTAGTTATTCTTGTAAGATGGACTTTGCTGTATATGTCCTGCGCTGCACTTGTAACAAAATGTACGTGGGTAGTATAATACACCCCGTACATGTGCGGATTTTGCAACATCTGAGAGCCATTAACCATGATGATCCAGCGTACCCAGTCGCAAGACACATATACACAATCCATGGCGGTAAAACAGAAGAACTTTCTTTTTTTTGTAATTGACAGTGTCCCCAAAAACATCAGAGGTGGTAATAGACAACTGTCACTCAGAAAATTATTATCTCGTTATATAATACTACTGGACAGCAGAATCCTAAACTGGATGAACGCAGGCGAGGCACTAAATGAACACCTCTAGTTGTCGAGCCGTCTGTCCTGCACCACAACCCTGTCCGTAGCGTTAGGCTCTCACATTACATTTCTTTTAATGTATCGTATCGGGCACTTTAAACAAATATTATTTATTCGTTTTTGTTAAATATGGTTTTTGAAAATGATTTTTTCATTTTAAATACCAGGCAGATTTATATAGCTACTATTATTTGTATTCCACACCATGAATCCTAGCTAAGACAACAATCAGGGCCCACTTAGGCGGTATTCGTAAACTAGCTGCTTTCCTGTGGTAATTGTGCCACATGCAGAGACGGTCACCAGACCAGGTGTGAACAGTACTTCCACAAAGTTAGTAAATGCACTAGCATCAAAGACTTCCTTTAAAGCACTGTACTATGCCCTCTGTATTTGTGTTAAGTATGGACACAGTGTATACTTTTTGTACGAAACACCTTTGTCAGAGTTAAACAATGCAGCTGACATCATTCCTGTTTTAATGTCTTCTGTACCAATCGTATCTCATCACAAGTAAAATGCATACATTAACAGATGCCGGTATTTAATTGTAAATTCTTTTATATATTTATATATATTGTCCTACTTGTCACAGTAGCGGTTATAATAAATCTTTTCTTTCATATGTTCACACTAATTTTTGTAATTTAGCAGGAATAGCTACAACAACAAGATGTTTGTGTATATATATATATATATATATATATATATATATATATATATATATGTATGTATATATATGTATATATATATATGTGTGTATATATATATATATATATATATATATATATATATATATATATATATATATATATATATATTCTTCTTTTTTACGTTTTAACATGCATGGTTGACATACCATAAACTTTTCTATGTCTAGTATCAACAGTGAGTTGCTGTGACAACCAGTCCAATCAGTGCTCTGACGATGTAGATCTAATCTGTTAGATGTAGAGATTCCTGAAACGCGTCTAGGCCATCACAACGGTGTGTATGTGTATATATGTGTGTATATATATATATATATATATATATGTATATATATATATATATATATATTTTTTTTCTCCAAACTTGCCTTCTGAAAGAAGAAAGAAAAAAGCACTCTTGGGGCGAGTCCAGATCTTTTATTCACGGAGTCACAGTGACCAGACGCGTTTCGGCAGTCGCCTTTTTCGATGGTGAATCGGCGCGCCGGAAATGGCCATTATTTATTGCATTTCATTTTCGACATGGAATGCGGACTATTCATTTCCAAAAGCATACGCCATCTTAAAACATGTAAAAGCAAGTTATCTCACTTTTAACATTATTTCAGTTTTATTTCATTTCTAAAGAACACTTTGTATGTAATTAATAGATTAAACGATAAAACCCATGGATGGGTTCACGAGTTCAAAAGACACGCAATATTTTATCTATGCGTTCAAGACAACATAGCAACATTTACCTTAGATGGCGTTCGGCATTATGTAAATGAATGCTTTACAAAATTTGCAATTTCCGCTTAAAACCCTGTATGGGCACATACTCATTAAATTTCAATAAGAACTAATCAAGCACTCGTACTCTTATTCAGAACTCAATTCATTTTGCTAGCAGACTTTAATTCTACGAAAGACCATTTAAAACAATCCAACCAGAAGCATAATCTAAATTTAAATGTCTCTTAATTTCCTAGATGAACTGCCAGTTCCTCATTCGTGTTCAATCCCTCTGGGGCTCTAGTTTGGAGATCGATTATATAGCGAGACTCCAAGCTCCTCAGGGTCATCACCCTATCACCTCCTCTTGGATGCAAAGGAACATGATCCAAAGCAAAAAATGTCAGGAGATCCCTTTTACTGTTGTGTTTGGTTTGGAAATGCCAGGCTACCGGATATGCCATGTCACAGTTTTTTATCGCCCTAGTGTGTTCAAGAACCCTTATTTTCTTTTGATGAATGGTACTCCCAATATAGTGGAGATCGCAGGGACAGACAATACAGTATTCAGTATACGGGGTACTGCAAGTCAAAAACTTCTTGATTTTAACCAACTGTTCCAATCCTGAAACCTTATAAGACAGGACCCTTTTACTTCCTGCGCAAGCTTTACATTTACCGCAGGGGTAAAAGCCCTGCAACCTGTTCGCCAACAGATTGGGCACTTCCTTATTCTGGTAACTGCTCGTAAGGGAATCCCTCTGAAGGTGAGTAGCGGATGACTCAGGATGTCCATCCCTATAACAGGATCTAACTTCAGAAGATTCCAATTTTTTCTGAGGATTGTTCTCAACTCTCCTGCCTCTTATGAAAAAGTTGTGATCATCCGAAATTTACTTTCGTCAGTCACCTTCTTGGTCTTTTCTCCTAGCAGTTGCTTTCTCTGAATCAAATTCACTTTTCTCAATGCACTCTGGAGTACTTGTTCTCCATATCCCCGTGCTCTGAATCTATCAATACATTCTGCCGCATGTATCTTGAAGTCACTTTCCCTGGTGTAATTGCGTTTCATTAGTAAGAGCTCCCCATTTGGGATGCTCTTTATTAACCTAGGGGGTTGACTACTCTGAGCGTGCAATATTGAATTGCCCGCGGAAGGCTTGCGGTACAGTTTGGTATTTAATTTACCCTCTAGCACACACACTTCCAAGTCTAGAAAGTATACTGAGAAAAAGCTTATATCTGCACAAAATTTCAAATTTACATTATTGGTATTCAACCTTAAAATATACTCCCTTGCTGTTTCAATCGACCCTCTCCATATAATAAAGAGTGTGTCGATATAACTGTACCAGGCAACCACATTTTTAGTCCAGATGTTATTCTCCGCCGTCCAAGCCACCTGCTCCTCCCACCAGCCCACGAATAAATTTGCATAGCTGGGGGCGAAGCAGGTGCCCATCGCTGTCCCTGATACCTGCCGATAATGTTGGCCCTGGTACAGAAAAATGTTGTTATTTAAACAGAATTCCAGGAATTCCAATATCATGGTATTGTGATTTACACATTTTACTGGCCTGTTCTGTAAGAAGTATCGGACTGCCTTTATGCCGTCTTGATGTGCAGTGCATGTATATAAGCTTGTTATATCCATAACAATCGTTTGAGCTCCATTCTGCCAATGTATACCTTCTATGTGTTGGAGAAAATCCTTTGTGTCTTTTATATAGGATTTCAGTGTCAACACAAATTCAAACAAGAAATGATCTATATAAATAGATATGTGTTCCAAAAGACTAGACTGCAAGGAGACAAAAGGTCTCCCCGGCGGTGTTACTGCATTCTTATGTACTTTTGGCAAGTGATAGAAGCATGGTAGGACCGGATTTAGGGATCTCAAGAATAGATATTCCTCTGTTATTATCCTTCCTTTCTCATATCAATTCTTTAACAATGCATGAAAATTATTAATGCTTGACTAATATACAGTTGTATTTACTTTCTCATAGAAAGCCATATCGGACAATTGTTTCAAGGCTTCCCTATTGTATGCTTCATAAGCCTGAAGCACCACGTTCCCGCCCATGTCCGAGGGCTTGCACACAATAGACCTATCATTCTTGATACTCTCAACAGCTTGGTATTGCTCGAAAGTAAAATTGTGTCTTTTGGCCCGCCCACGTTCTTTGTGCCTCATCATCACAAGTTCCTTTGCAACAGTATCCGAGAAAGTGTCTATAATGTCATTAGGCATTTGGGGTATGAAAGTTGATACTGGTTTAAACAATGTCACTGCACTCTGTTGTGCTACTCCTGCAACCCCATTAGTTTCATGCATTTCATTGGACATCTCACTCTCCTTATTCAAATCCTCCAGGACTTGCATCGCCGGTAAATCATGTCCCACCAATACATCCGTATCAGAATAATGTACTCTCAATTTCTTATTCTCTTGCTTAAGTTTTAGCTTAAAATACTTGTGAACTTTGAGTATTCTCGTGAACTTAAAAAGATCTATTCGAGTTTGTGTATATTCGAATATCTTATGCGGGCAAAAAGTGAAACTCATTCTCAATGCCTCTTCCTCAGTGCGTGTTCGTATGCTCGGAGTCAAATTAATAATAGTCAAATTCTCACCTCCAGTTTGATTGTTTTTCATCTGCGTTTGTAGAATTTATTCTTGCTTCTGGTGACAGGGGGGTACCTTCGTCCTTTTTCGCCACTGGCCCCCTCTCCTTCTGGGTCTCCGCCTCTTTGTTCTGGTGGCTTGCCCCTTATTTTCTGATAGGACTGGCGGACAACTCGAAATTCATTGTGAAAAAGGGACCTGCTTGCAGAGGCACCTGATGTGCCCGCATTTTCATCCCCTGATTGTTCCGGAGTTGTTACTTCCGATTCAGAGGTTTCTGGCTGCTCCATTGGTTGATGCACAAATTTATTCTGGAGCCCTCCGTTGTGAATCTAACCTTTTCGCGAATGTTAGCACTCTCCCCTGCGTGTAATCGCGCTTATCACGTTCGAATTCTCCGGTTTTCTTTGTCTGATCTTTCCTTCGTAGCTTTTTAGTAGTTTCATCATCTGAGTTCGCAGTTCTTCTTGTCTTGTTTTATTATCGTCCTTTCTAATCTCGACCTCCAGCTCATCAATAGCCTTTTTGGCCTTTGCATGATCGCTCCAAGCGAATGTAATCAAAATGATCAACATGCCTCTGCATGAGTGGGCAGTGTGTTCAGCCCATTCTTCAAGGAATTGTGGATCCGGGTTTTTGTGGGCAGGTATCGTGTAAATACGAAGGCCCCTTGGGACCCTCTCTACTTCCACGTAGTTCTGCAGAGAGGTGCCCTCCCACCACTTACGGATCTCTCGTTCATGCAGCCTCTCAAGTATGGTGAACTAAGTTGCTAGCGTCGTGACATTACGATCCTCCCATGGTGTGCTTGATACACCAGTTGTCGGTCATTTTTTAAACACTTCCAAGACCACCTCTCAGTGCTCTGAATTACTGCACATCGTTTCCCGTGTTTGTTAGATGCGTTCACTGGAATCCAACTTCATCGGATTGCAGACCCCCTTGTTCAGCCGTCCTTCGTATTGCCTTTCATACAATTCCACAGTGAATACTTCCGACGACGGTGCGTGAAGCCATTAATCAAAGCTCCTACAGTTTGCACCTTCTCCACGCACTCACGAACGGGTGTTATTCGCGGGTGGTGCTCCCGCTAAAATCAGAGCTCCAAACTTGCCTTCTGAACGAAGAAAGCAAAAAGCACTCTCGCGGGCGAGTCCAGATCTTTTATTCACAGACTCAAAGTGACCAGACGCGTTTCGGCAGTCACCTTGTTCGATGGTGAATCGGCACGCCGGAAACGGCCATTATTTATTGCATTTCATTTCCGACATTAACATGGACATGGAAAGCGGACTATTCATTTCCAAAAACATACACCATTTTAAAACATGTAAAAGCAAAGTTATCTCACTTTTAAGCAGGAAATTGTGAATTTTGTAAAGCCGTGATTTTCGATGATATAACGTGAATACGTGTGATTTACATATTCTCGAACGCCATCTAAGGTAAATGTTTCTATGTTCTCTTGAACGCATAGTCTGTGAGAGCACCCGCTCGGGAGTGCGTGGAAAAGGTGCAATCTGTAGGAGCTTTGAGATATATATATATATAGATATATAGATATATAGATATATAGATATATATATATAGATATATATCTATATCTATCTATATATATATATATATATATATATATATATATATATATATATATATATATATGCAGAAAAAGAATCCAGGTAATGGTATATATATATATATATATATGTGTCCATGTGTATATATATGTGTGTGTGTGTGTGTGTGTGTGTGTGTGTGTGTATATATATATATATATATATATTCACTGAAAAAACCATAGGTTATAGACCATATATAGTTAGGAATTAGCATTTAAAAAACCTTATTTTACTCACACAAAACCATTGAAATTCCATATATAGTTAGTTGCACTAACTATATATTGCGCACCCGCAATCCACTGCTGATGATGTCACATATTACATCATTCATGACATGGTCAGTGACATCACTGATGACATCACTGATGACATCTCAAATGACATCACTGATGACATCACTGATGACAACATCCAGTGACTATGTTTCTGTAAAGTTAAAATATGTCTTACATATTGAAGAATGAGTGGATGTATAAGTGTCTGGACGAAGGATTTAGTAGGTGCATGACTGAATGTATGAGTGAGTGATTAAATGTGTCTCACTGAGTGCATGGGTTAGTGACTAAACTGTCTTAATTTGTGCATCATTATGTCTGTTGTTCTGTAAACTGCTGCATGTGTTGATCAGTAGCTATATGAGTAACTATATGGGTTATTGATTGATTGCCCAAGTATTTGCATGGGAGACTGAGTGTGTGTGTGGCTGGATGGGAGGTGTGTGACTCTGTACAGATCAATGTGTACTTGTATCAATGATTGTATAAGAGAGTAAGTATGTGTTAGTATATGGTTGAAAACGTAAGGTGCTCTATGTTTAACTGTATAGAGTAGAAAATGGAAGTGTGATTGATTCTTTACAGGACTGACTAGGTGTGTGAGTAACTCCATGGATGAGTGGCAGAGTGTGAGTGTCTGTATAGGTGTATGAGTGCATATGATTGTGTTGTAAACATGAGTGATTGTATGTATGAATGATTGTATGGGTGAATGAGTGAATGTGTGTGTAGACGTAGGAATCAGTGAGTACGTATGTAGTAACTAGTATTGGTGTGTCAATGGTTTCAAAAATTATACTCTGTTTTTAACACTGGGTGAAACAGAGGTTATATTAAAATGTGAGGAGATGCATTGTATTGTCACATGAATGATATCATCAGTGATGTGATCATTGATGTCAAGTGAGATGTCATCAGTGATGTCATTTGAGATGTCATCAGTGATGTCATCAGTGATGTCACTGACCATGTCATGAATGATGTAATATGTGACATCATCAGCAGTGGATTGCGGGTGCGCAATATATAGTTAGTGCAACTAACTATATATGGAATTTCAATGGTTTTGTGTGAGTAAAATAAGGTTTTTTTAATGCTAATTCCTAACTATATATGGTCTATAACCTATGGTTTTTTCAGTGAATTTTCAAGGTTTTGTAAATGCTAATTCCTAACTATATATGGTCTATAACCTATGGTTTTTTCAGTGAATTTCAATGGTTTTTTAATAGCAAATATCATAAGCTGTCGAATGTCAAGTACGTGGTAAGAATTTTTTTTTTCGTGTTTATGCACACTGATCTGCTTTGATTGCTGCCCCCCACCCCTCATTTCTATTAGGAGTACTCTCTCTTTGCAGATAGTGAAGGGTAGTTAACGCAGCCCTTTCCCCCTTTGTAATCCGTCGTGCCTGCTTCTCTCTCCATTTGATTGATTGTTCTCTTTGGTTCATTCTCTATTTACAAACAAGCACAGAGTCGCAATACTCTGTTTACTCTTTGCAGATAGCGAAAAATCGTGTAAAAAAACAAAAGGAATCGAGCAAAATCAGTAGGCCACTAATGGGATCTCTTTTGACCTCGCTAAAATAGAAACATTAGGAACAACCTGTTGAAAATAGCAATGCGTATGTATATAAGCGGCGTTCATTTGTGTTCACAGTACCCCTTGTTGATTGTTTCAATCGAGCATTGAATTGTTCGAAGTTAATTCTCTTAACGATCTTCTCTACCTGCAAACGAGGAAGAATAGGAATATTCTATCTCCCTTTGCAGATAGTGAAGGGTAGGTAACGCAAGCCTTTAACACGTCGTACCTATTTCATTCCTCATTGATTGATTGATTGTCCGAACATTGACTGTTTGGGAATTAGTTCTTTTTGGAGGTATTCCCTGTTTGCAAATAAACGTAGGAAAATCTTTGCAAGTAGTGAAAGGGTACGTAATGCGGACCGTTCTCCCCCGTTGTAATCTGTCATGCCTATCTACTCCCCACTGATTGATGCACCTTTTTCACCCGGACCATTTACTAGAGATACGTCATCTGGCCCGACCAGAGAGCACCCCTAGTGAAAAGGACATATGCAATAATAACGAAGTGATCACTGTATCCTGTTAACAGAAACTTTACCATGAAACAACCTGGAAAGAAAAAAATAGGAAAACGAAAATCAGTAGGCCACTGATGAACATGAACTTTTATTAAACAACGAACAAAGAAACGATAACATAACGTAATGATAAAACCTATTAATGTCCTAGAAACAAGAAAACGTTAAAACTATGCCAGTGGTGAGAGACCAGAAAAACAGTAAGAGAAACCAAATCACCCCTCGCTGTCCCACCGCCTGCCACGCCAAAAAAATCGATAGACTAGGGAAAATGCAAGTCAGTAGAACATCCACCCCCACTCTGGAAACTTCCAAGGTGGGGCAGGGTTCCGGCTACGCCCAGCCGGGAGCAGCCCATATAAGGCAGGTCCTGCTGCCACGCCTCGGCCAGGAGATCCTAACGTAGGGTGTAGCCGGAGGAGAGGCCGAGACCAGCGGGACCCGGCCAGGGGATTGCCTTTACAACGCTGAACAGTTGCAGGGGGGGGGGAATGTCTCCTCGACCCTCCCCTCTCTCTCCCGGTCCGGCCGCGGTGGCCCTTGAGAGTTGCAGGTAGTCCCGCCACATGCTCTTCCGGTCCGACCACCAACGGTCGGGGGGCCGAGGCCGACGGGATCCGGCTGCAGCCGATAAACCAAGAAACCCGTTCATGGGGCCAGAGCCAGGGGCGTCCGGCCGACATCCACCGGAAGCCCGGCCCGAAGACGGACGGGACACTTCTTTCTTTTATAATGGCTGCGACAACACTGGAGGGGGATGTCTTGCACATGCCTCCGACCCCCCCCTCGTCCTCATCGCCTGGTCCGGCCATAACAAATCTCAAGCGAGACGCCGTGGGGTGCACTGGGAGGGAGAGACGGTGCGAACAGGCCTCTCCCGCCTCCCCAGGTGGAGGCTTCCCAGCTGCACCCTCAGCGCTCCAGGCGGTGGCATCCTAACAACTACAGTGCTGCACAGTTTCGGAACGACCTAGATAACGGTTCTTCCACTGTGGCCATGCTGCAACGTCTCGCCCGGCAGGGTGGAGCCCGTCCGCTCATGTGACCCCGCGATCGCCGGTAGCTGCCGAACTCTCAAAATGGCGGTCGACCTGGCAAGAGCGGGCCCAACATAAAGAAATGGCCCGGTCACTGGTTGACTCCACCACCGTAGTCCTCCACGACCTTGAAGATTCTAGAGGAGCCGCGGGAGTCTCCGACCCCCGATGGGGAATGACTGCCATGATCGCCCGTGGAGTGACGAAACTGTATCCGCGGGACGTCGGCGCTCCCATGCTGGCGCCAGCCTCACTTTGAATTACTACAATCCTGCAGACCTTACTTCCGGTGAAAGCACAGTGTGACCCGGTAGGAAAAATTATTGCACCCCCTCCCCTTTTTGACTGATAGTTCAAACCACCGATCCTTTCCTTTGCCCTTTTAACGGAACTTTGGACTGCCTCCCCCTCTTTTACATTTTCTAGAGAAAACAAAACATTAACCACTACATTAGCATAGCAGTTGACACCAGAACTGTTTTCAAATTGAAAACCAACAACATCTTCAACAGAATCCTTTTTGTTTCTGCTGTGACCCTGCTACAGCACAGGCATTGTCCCCAGCAGTAATTCTGCAATGCCGGTAAGAATAGCTGTGGTGCCTACTGGACTCACTCACCCCCGCGGCGCCCCACGCCGTTTTTTGCTGGGCGGCAACTTACTAGACATCACTTTCGTGCCATCTAGATTTCAGCGCGTTCTGCTGCCTTGGAACTATTCGCACAACAGACCGCTACTGACAAGAATATTTCATTATTGGTGCTGTCAATTTCAATAAATCTATTGGATAATTAAAAAGAAATTGCCACGGTCTCTTCGTTGTTTAAATGTTTTTACTGTTTTTGTTTTGTTGTATATATTTATATGTTATTAAAGTTTTATATTCCTACTACTTTGTTGGAGTGCTATATATTTTTAATGTGACACATAATTGTAAAAACTTTGATGTACAAAGAGTCATTCCTGGAATCTTCCGCTTCAGGCTCGGTCCCCTCCCCAATCACAATACAGGATGGTTTTCAGATAGTAGGAACGCGTGTGCTGTGACGGATCACATCGGGTGTGGGCCTTGATCTACTATAACTCCTTTGAAGAGGGGTGATTCTTTACAGCTGGGGCCATAAACTACATCTGCAGGGCTAGCTGATAGCCTAGGACCGGCCTGGACATTCGGACACAGAGGAAGAGGAGTGTCAGAGGGTGCGGTAGTGAATAGGGCGAAAGGGAGGTGTCGGGCGGGCACAGAGTGTGATTCTCAGGGAAGAGCAGCGCAGATGGGGGAAGGTTTATTGCCCATGCATAAGACAGAGAGCGGTGGTGACCAGTGCCTGGGGGAGATGCTTACGAGGGTGAGGAGCCATGCTACGAATCGACAGCGTGCAGAGAGTGGGTCTGGTCAAGACATCTAAAATGGCTGCCGTGCACGACAAAAGTGTGGCATTTCAAAAAAGGCAAGATGGCGCAGACAATGTTTTTCAACACTTCCTCATTTCCTTCGAATCGAACGTTAACAGACGTTGGGGCATATTACCAAAGTTAAGCGATATTTATCGCTAACGATGCTTACCAACCAATTTTTTACCACTAAGCATCGTCAGAAATTATCGAAGATAAACCTTACTATTATCAAGGTTTATCGCAAATGCGATAATAAACGGCCGCAATGCATGAATATCGCTAAAAACTCAGCGATATTCATGCATTACCGAGCTAATACTCTTAGCCATGTTATCCACCTCCCATTGGATAACATGGCTAAGAACTGCTCAGGGCAGGTGTTACTTTTTGGAGATATTCGCGCTTAGCGCGAATATCTCCAAAAGTTGGTAATAGGAGATAGATATCTTGCATGTTGTAATGCAAGTTATTGTGGTATATGGAACTCATACCATAATCTCTCAGGAAAGCAGAAACTGATCCTTTTAGGACCGCCTAAAAAGGCCTAGGGGGTGAGGAGTACTCTACTTTGCCCCCTTTTCACGTTCCGAACTATTTTATTTTACTCTCTTCTGTAATTACACAAAATACCAGCGATAAGATGCATCGGAGACACACAGTGAGAGAAAGGAGGCCGGAGATGAAGAAGACATGTCAAATACACATTGGAGATAATATAGTGGCAGAAGGGAAGTAAATATGAGTAAACTTACCATGTAACATAAAAATGTTGCACTCTATACTATAAGTCTCATTTTATACTACAATCACTTCGCTACAACCTCATAAATTAAAAATAAAAATAAATAATGTCTCAAACAATTTTTGATTTCTAAATATAAATTTATTCTTCAGAATTTTCTAAATTTGAAACAACTAGTAACATGTCCTCATCAGTAATTTCCTCTTCAATCATCTCATCTGGAATCTCCTCATTAAAAGTCTGCAATGATGATTCTTGTAACTCTATGGTCTCCAAACACTCGATAAATTCGCCATCAAGAGATTGATCAAAAAAATCATTCAAGTCATCTCCTCCTTCTGACAATATTTCATTATTGGTGCTGTCCATTTCAATCAATGTAGTGGAATCATTCAAGTCATCTCCTCGTGACAATATTTCATTATTGGTGCTCTCAATTTCAATCAATGTAGTGGAATCATTCAAGTCATCTCCTCCTTGTGACAATATTTCATTATTGGTGCTGTCCATTTCAATCAATCTAATGGAATCATACAAGCCATCTCCTCCTTGTGACAATATTTCATTATTGGTGCTCTCAATTTCAATCAATGTAGTGGAATCATTCAAGTCATCTCCTTGTGACAATATTTCATTCTTGGTGCTGTCCATTTCAATCAATCTAATGGAATCATACAAGTCATGTCCTCCTTGTGACAATATTTCATTATTGGTGCTCTCAATTTCAATCAATGTAGTGGACAATTCAAAAGAAATTGCCACGGTCTCTTCATTGTGAGCCATTTTATTTTGAAATTGCTTGCTGTAAATTGCAGAAAAAAATAATCACTTTCATTTATCGTTTTTAGTAATACATAATATAAAACTAACTTCATCAAGTATTTAGTATAACAGAAGGA